>NC_051278.1:34326280-34626280 GCF_015220745.1 Sebastes umbrosus | reverse complement strand
AGCACTGACATTTTCCGGCTACATTGTGATAACCATTACATTCTACAAGAGACCCTCTGCAGACTGTACTTCAAACTACTGAGAAGAATTTCATTAACATGGTAAAGAGAGCATGTATTTCAGTAATTCTGTGACCTGTAACCATGATCCCCATTTCATCTGTCTGACTCAAAGAGAAGAAGTATCTCTTTAGTGCTTGCAGAATACAGAGCCTGTGAGTTTTATCTTACTGTGTGTTCCCCAAGGGACATTAAAAGGAGCATGCATGACGACTGGTGTTATTACGGGTGTCAACATGTTTTAGTGAGCCTCGTAGACATTCCACAAACTCACACAGCACCACCTCCCCAGTCGCTGTTATCTACAACAATCCAAACCACCATTTGCATATCAGGAGATAAGTGTATCATCCCAGCCCTAGTAGTAGTAGTATTGATTAAAATCTTGTTGAAATGGCAGTTCTTGACTAATACTATGCAAGACCTGTGGCTTCAATGTTATATCTTATGATTGAGGGAAATTCCTATTTCCTAGACTCCTTACTTCACAGACAGGGACACTTTGAAAAATTGGACACTTGCATACTTTGCAGGCCTCAACTATCTGAGTAAGGCACTGGGATCCTACTAAATTCATAGTTAAATTAAATTCAGCACAACTGACAATGAATAATTGAAAGATTATTCAATCAAATATCAAGATAAACATCACTTTATCTATTTGAATAATATATTTTCTAATATATATAGTCCCACCCACCTCCCTAAAAAAACTACCCTGTAATTAATTCATGATACAACTGCCTTGGGATTGTCTGGGAAAACAACATTATTCAACACTACACTAGATTTGTAGAGCCTTACACCAACACTGTTAAAGAGCAGCTCTCTTTATAATGATATGCACTTCAGACTTCAAAGCATGTACATCCATCCCATGACCTATATGTGAGGGTCAACATGCTCCAAGTAGGGGGGAGGAGAGTCCTGGCTGCTTGTGAATGTATGCATGCATGCATGCATGCATGTAGTGTGTAGCACACGTGTAGTCATGCATATGTGTGCATGTCTGCATCTGTGCTCTAGCACTCCAGAATAGTGTCTGTATGGGCTAGGAATGTTAATAATTAACAGTTTAACTGACATTAAGCATTTTAACCGATTAACGCTATCGGTTAAAACGGTTAAAAGAAATGTTAATAATTAATTAAAAAGCTGAGAAAAACTTGTCACTTTAAGGAGAAAAGCTGGTCCACCTTAAGAGTCCACCTTAAGAGAGTCTGAGCCAGAGTTACAGATACAGGAAGTTGGCTCCGGTCTATAGCTCTTGAGCGGAGCGAGTTGTAGCATCGTAGCATTTATTCACCGACAAATAAACTGTTCACACACTGTCTGCTACACTACATTCACAGCTAGAACGCCACCGACAAAACCCACATTCACCGCCACCACACACACATCTGTCAGAAACTCCCTGATGTCACGCCAGGCTGACTGACCGTATGTGTGTGACAATGGTGAGCACGAAGCTATCAGCAGAGCTACAGTTGCTAACGTAGCACAAACACACACACACTGTTTGTCGTTCAATCGCTATCGTTACGCCGGGCAGACACACAGCTGACAGGCCGGCTAAACTAAACTAAATGTGCGGTGGAGACTTTTACTGGGAAAGTGGCTGCATGTCCGCGACACTACACGCAGTATCGTGGCTGCTAAATTAACGCTCCCGGGCAGTGAACTGGAGACAGTAAATGCAGCATCGTGGCTGCTACAGTAACTCTCCTGACGGTGAACTGGAGACAGTGAACGCAGCATCGTGGCTGCTACAGTAACTCTCCTGACAGTGAACTGGAGACAGTGAACGCAGCATCGTGGCTGCTACAGTAACTCTCCTGGTGGTGAACTGGAGACAGTGAACGCAGCATTGTGGCTGCTACAGTAACTCTTCTGACGGTGAACTGGAGACAGTGAATGCAGCATCGCGGCTGCTACAGTAACTCTCCTGACGGTGAACTGGAGACAGTGAACGCAGCATCGCGGCTGCTACAGTAACTCTCCTGACGGTGAACTGGAGACAGTGAACGCAGCATCGCGGCTGCTACAGTAACTCTCCTGAAGGTGAACTGGAGACAGTGAACGCAGCATCGCGGCTGCCACAGTAACTCTCCTGACGGTGAACTGGAGACAGTGAACGCAGCATCGCGGCTGCCACAGTAACTCTCCTGACGGTGAACTGGAGACAGTGAACGCAGCATCGTGGCTGCTACAGTAACTCTCCTGACGGTGAACTGGAGACAGTGAACGCAGCATCGTGGCTGCTACAGTAACTCTCCTGACTGTGAACTGAGGACTCGGCTGTCTGTTGTGCTCATATACTGCAGCTGGCACAAATCTTGTCGGTTAACGATTAATAATCGGTTAATGAGGGTCGGTTATCGGTTAAGACATTTTTTCAAAATTAGCATCCCTATTATGGGCTAACAAAAAGCTTAATCCTGAAATACCGTAAAGACGGCTTTATAAGTAGTATAGAAATCAAGATATTTGTTTGTATTGTCTGTCTGTTCTGATTGAGAGAGGTCAAAGTTATCTTCCTCAAGGACATTCAGACATCTGGTTGAATGGCTCTTCTTAATCACTTTACCGTGGTGCTGCCCTGTTTCTACTATGACTGATTAAACATACATCTATAAAACCTGTCTTATACCCAGAAACATAAATATCCCAAGTTTCCAGCTATATAAACTGTGCTGCCAAGCATCTGCTGAAACAGTGTTTTTATCTTTTTAATGTCCTCATTGGACTATATATTTAATGCTTTAGTAGCTTCAAAGGCATGGTTGGTAGGGCTGTGTATTGGAAAGAATCTGGCGATACGATACGTATCGTGATACAGGGGTAACGATTTAATATGTTGCAATATATTGCGATACTGTAAGCAAGGCGATATATTGCAATTTTTTCAAATAACATTTTAGGTAAACTATCATAGTATAAAGAACACACCACCATATGTGTAAAATCTGAGTAAAAAAAAGTCACTATGGGAAATGCTACTATGGGGACTAACATCATGACACATGAATACAGTTGGGCTCATTGGATCCACAAGAGCCTCAGCTTTACAGTAACACCCAATTTATGTAATTCCTAGACTGTTTAGGGACTCCAGTATGCAGAAATATTCAAACACAACGTTTTTAGAATAGGCAAAAATAATGCATTTATACTGCATTAAAAAAAACGGTATGGTTTTTGCCCAGAATTGCATGTGATTATCATAAAGTGGGCATGTCTGTAAAGGGGAGGCTTGTGGGTACCCATAGAACCTATTTACATTCACTGATCTGGAGGTCAGAGGTCAAAGGACCCCTTTGAAAATGGCCATGCCAGTTTTTCCTTGGCAAAAAAATTTAGCATAACTTTGGATTGTTATTTTGCGTTCTTCGCAACATGCAGGTATGACATGGTTGGTACCGATGGTTTCCTTAGGTTTTGTAGTTTCATATAATGCCAGCCTTCACTCTAGCTTTAAAACTGAGCCCGCTACAACCTCATAAGGACATAATAACAGACAGATTTTTAAGAGGTTAATTAAAAATCGATAGAGCGTTTTGGAAAATTGATACACAATTGATAATATTGCGATAGTCATGTATGTCAATATTTTCTTACACCCCTTACGGTTGGTAGTGCTGTTTAAATACATGTTTTGTTATATTTGCTGAAATTGTCATTACATCCCGACAGCAATCAATAAATCAAAAACTTTTTAAAAATCTGGTATCTCTGGCTGTCGTTTACGTTCATTATGATACATTTGGGGGAGTGGCTTTGGAGGCCTGAAGGGACGGCTTGTCAGCATACCAAATTGGTGACTTTCTCTCTAGATTTAGGGACTTTTGGAGCTAGCACTGCTACCTTCTTTCATTTGGAAAAGAGTTGGCAACACTGGGCTGGGTTTTTCAGTTGGATCATTTTTAAAATATAGTGTACTCTTTCTAGTTTCTTAAGTTTACCAACCCTGCCTTTAACTCTTAAATAATTTTCTAGTATAATTTAGAATAAGCTTATTTTGTTACACCTAGAAAAAGGGCAGAATGCCTGTCTCTTAAATCAACCGGCTGCAGTGTGGATGTGTTAATTAGTCTTTTGATGAGCCTCCGCTCTGATATACACACCCACAAACACAATCATGTTAATCAGAAGTACACAGGGCTCTTTTTAATACTGGTCTAAATGAACAGTCATGTGACCTCCCCATCTCCCCCCTCCTCACACACTCAGCCCCTTTCGAGGTCCATAGTGGGGGGTCTATTTAACCCGTTAATTAAAAAGCAGAGGAGGCTGTAATCCTGTCAGGGCGAGCCGGGTGATGTGGTGAATGAGGTGTGTGTGTGTGTGTGTGTGTGTGTGTGTGTGTGTGTGTGTGTGTGTGTGTGTAAGAGAAAGAGACTAAAGGAGAGAAAAACAGCAAGTAAAGGGTTGCCCATTCATGCATTCCTTCACCATCAGCGTCAGCCAAGAACATGGCGGCCACAACAACATGACCGTGACAACTCCACACAATCCAGCCCTCGTTTCTTTGGCTCTAATGCCACAAACAAGCACGCGACAGGCCGACCCCCTCCCCCCCCCCGTAGAGCGGCAGGCGAATAAATACAGGGACTTAGAACGCTAATGGGGGTCAAATACCCCCCTTATTGCCTCCCTCCCCGTTCCTGCTGATACAGAAAACCTAAGACGTTAAATAGACAAATAGATTAGGTATGGAAGGCAGAAAATCAGCTAAACAGCCAGCAAGGCAGACAACTAGTGAGCCAGACGGCCAGTCAATAAGCCGGTCCGTCGGTTCTGTCGATGGGCACTGCAGCCTTATGTGGAGCCCAGGGCCACTGGGCTTTCTCCTCTCTTCTCCTGCCTCTGATTGGCTGGGTCAGAGAGTAGTGTTAACCTATATATGACAGGCTACATTACAGTCAGCATGGGCAGCCAGGCACATACACACATACGCACACACGCACGCATGCAACAAAGCAGGCTAAATGCACACACACAAAGAAAAAATATGCAGGCTACATTTGGCCACGTGTTGAGGATAGAGCTTATGAGCTGTACTGTCCAAACACAGCTGGGGAGTGTGTGTTTGTGTCTGTGTATGTGAGACAGAGAGACACACACACACAGCACAAACAGGAAGCCAAAGAGCTTCAGTAAAGAGGAATCTGGAGGATGAGCACTTATTAGCAGACCTGCTAAGTTAAACAGTTCAGTTCAGGATAAGTCTGTGGGTCTGTTCCTGTAACATCCAAATTAAAATGTGTCTGAGGACAACATGAGTAGTAATCCACTCAAAACTAACTGGAACATGCCAGTGTGTCCTAATACCCCTCAGTACACTTCTCTCAATTACCCATATCAAAGTTGTACTTTAATTAAACCATTTACACGCCTTGCAGAAACACAACTAACCCAGCAATCAATAAAATGTACTTTATTTTTTTTGTTTGTGAAGTTTCTTAGTAGCTGACAGGCCAAGAGGAAATAAGATTGGGAAAATGAATTACCATATTTAAAGGGTGGATCCATATATTTTGTTAGGTTTTTATATCATTCTGTAGCTTCACAGTGGTGTTCCTTATGTATTCAAATCCAAACATTCAAATTATGGTCAAAGTATGTATGTTTTAGTGTCAAAATGCTATTTTCCCAAGCCCTTCTAAAACCTTTGACCTGACGTAGGTTTCTGCACGATGATATATGCTGCTACATGTACAGTTAATACACATCCTTATAGTCAGTGTATTAACGTTACATATAGTAACATTGATGGCGGTTAGCATGCTCCCAGTTTGGAGAAGCAGACAGGAGTAACGGCACAGAAGCTAAGCAATGTACTGCTGTGTGGACGCCACGCTAGTTTGGATAAGAATAATAAGAACAATAACACCATCAAACGAACCGATCGATGCAGCGGTAGACCAGCAACTCTTCTGACAGGTCAAATTAATGTTTTTGTGAATGGAGTCTGGTCTGGTCTTTAGTCACCCATCAGAAAGTGTTGTCTGATGGCGAGGTAAAAGGGTGAAAATATTCTAAATATAGCCTACACTTAAACGGATGTTTGTTTTTTTAGGTGGCTAAAATACGTATTTCTGCTGCTCTCGTCCACAGCCGCTTTACCTCGCCATCAGACAGCGCGTTCCAACAGTAACTGAAGCCGTTATATCACGGTCTTCAAGACCAGACCTAACTCAATTCACAAAACAGCCATTTTACCTCGCAGAACACGTGAGTATAAACTTGGGAAAAAAAGTTCAGAAACTTGTGTTTGGTGGATTATTTCTCTGTTGTTACAATGCTAATGGTCATTGTATTTTACATGGTTGGAAAGCCTGTTTATTTACCTTCAAAATTTGCCAAAATGCTCTCCCAATGGTAAACAGTGTATTCTCCTGTTGGTGTTGACTCGTTTTGAGTTGTTTGGTGGATTGGATGATTGAACTCTCTATCAGTAACAAGGAACACACAAGACATATTGGCTATTTTACACTTTATTCATTTAATACACCGTCAGGAGCCTCAGTAGCGGTGGAAGATCCATACGCAGCCACAACAGCCTGGCACCTCCTCCTCATGCTGGTCACCAACCGGGTCACACGTTGCTGTGGGATGGCGTTCCATTCCTCAACCAGGATTCGTTCCAGGTCAGCCAATGAGGTTGTGTTGGTCACTCAAACACGTACAGCACGCCTAAGCTGATCCCACAAGTGTTGAATTGGGTTGAGGTCTGGACTCTTGGCAGGCCGTTCCATTCTCTCTACTCCCACATTGTGGAGGTAGTCTGTGATAACCCTGGCTATGTGGGGGCGAGCGTTGTCATCTTGGAGGATGGAGTTAGGTCCCAGATTGTGGAGATATGGGATCGCCACTGGCTGCAGAATCTCATCTCGATATCTCCCTGCATTGAGATGGCCTTCAATGATGACAAGCCTTGTTTTGCCAGTGAGGGAGATGCCCCCCCTCACACCATGACACTGCCCCCACCAAAAGCTGTTACTCCATCGGTGCAACAATCAGCATAGCGTTCTCCACGTCGTCTCCATACTTTGACCCTGCCATCCAACTTTGGCAGACAGAACCTGGACTCATCACTGAACATGACATTCCCCCACATGTTCAGGTTCCATTGTCTGTGTTGTCGACACCAGCGCAAACGGGCCTGACGGTGAAGGGCAGTCATTGCAGGCTTCCTGGTAGCCTTATGAGAATACACTGTTTACCATTGGCAAAGCATTTTGGAACATTTTTCTTGGGCGCTACCCACATAATCAGCTGTGCTGCTCATCCCACAAATGCATGATCCTTACAAGTTGGACATCATTGTGAAGGTAAATAAACAGGTTTTCCAATGATGTAAAATACGATGACCATTAGCATTGTCTTCTTCTTCTTAGTCCTCTTGGCCCCCTTGGGAGCATAGGGCATCCACCATGGATCTCCACCTCACTCTCTTCTGTGCAGTGGTCTTTGCTTCTTGCCAGGAGGTCCCGATCTTGTTTAACTCGTCAAGCATAGACCGTCTCCAGTTGTTTTTTGGTCTCCCTGGCTTCCTCTTTCCTTGTGGGTTGTAGTCCAGAGATTGTCTTGTTATGTTTGTTTCTTGTTTTCTGAGTGTATGCCCGATCCATCTCCACTTTCTCCTTTTGATTTCTTTGTTGATTCGCTCCTGGTTTGTTTGTTTCCACAGGTCTGTATTTGTAATTTTTCTGGGCCACCATATCCTCAGTATGTATCGGAGGCAGTTGTTGATGAACACTTGCAGTTTGTTGGTGATTGTGTTTGTGGTTTTCCAGGTTTCACAGCCATAGAGAAGGACAGATTTTACATTTGAGTTGAAAATTCGGATTTTTGTGTTTTTGGAGAGCTGGGAAGAGAGCCATACAGGTCGGAGTGTTCTGAAGGCATGTCTTGCTTTGCTGATGCGTAGCTCCACATCCTTATCTGCTCCTCCGTCTGTGCTGATGTTGCTTCCCAGGTAGACAAACTCTGCCACATTTTCTAGGGGTTGCTCCTTGATATTTATTCCTTGGTGGGATTTAGTGTTGATCCTCATGACCTTGGTCTTTCCAACGTTGATCATGAGGCCTAGCTGTTTGCTATGTTCATGTAATTTGTTTGTCTTCTGTTGCATTTGTGTGTGTGTTCCTGAGATCAGTGCCAAGTCATCTGCAAAATCGAGGTCTTCCAATTGCGTGAAGGGAGTCCACTGTAACCCCGTCCTTTGGCCATCCACTGACTTTTTCATAGTCCAGTCGATGGCAACAAGAAAGAGCAGGGGAGACAGAAGACAGCCTTGTCGTACTCCTGTTTTTATTTGGATGGTGTCTGATAGCTTTCCATTTGAAATGACTTGGCCCGTGAATCCATTGTACATACATTTAATGAGATTGACCAGTTTTATGGGTATTCCGTAATGTCGGAGCAGCTTCCACAGGATGTTTCTGTCTAGGCTGTCGAAGGCTTTTTCAAAGTCAACAAAGTTGATGAACAGTGATGACTGCCATTCGATGCACTGCTCGACAATTATTCTGAGTGATGCAATGTGATCTGTACAGGAGTTGTTCTTCCGGAAACCTGCTTGTTCCTTCCTGAATATCTTGTCCAGTGGTTCTTGCATTCTATCCAAGATGATTCGGCAGAGGATTTTGCTGGGGACTGAGAGAAGCATGATGCCTCTCCAGTTCTTGCATTCACTGAGGTTGCCTTTCTTGGGAATTGTGACAATTAGCCCTTGTTTCCAGTCATTGGGTACCTCCTCTTTTACCCAGATCTCATTTAGAAGCCCGTGGAGGATGTCAGCGGTGACACTGATGTCTGCTTTCAGTGCATCAGAGGGGATGTTGTCCTTTCCTGGTGCTCTGCCGAGCTTCAGTTTTTTGATGGCTCTTTTGATTTCTTCCTTTGATATCCTTTCACAGTTGATGTTTAGGTCTCGTCTCGCTTCTTCAATGTCTGGGGGGGTGTCTGGAGGAGGTCTATTGAGGACTTCCTCAAAGTGTTCCTTCCAGCGCTCTAGTTGTTGGGAGTCTTTAGTGAGAAGGTTTTCCTGTTTGTCTCTGATAGGCCGGCTAAAGCTCTTGTTCTTACCAGCTAACTGTCGGGTAATTTTGTACAATTCCTTTGCGTTGTTCTGCCTGGCTGCTGCCTCTGCTTTGTTGGCGAGCTCCTCCGCTTGTGCTTTTTTGTCCCTCTTGCAGCTCTTTCTGACGATTATGTTCTTTTGTTGGTAGTCTTGTCGGAGGCCTTCCTTCTTATTGCGGTCTGTCTCTCTGTTGAGTTTCAGTTTGATGTCTCGCCTAGCTTCAATCTCCCTCCATGTTGGATCAGTAATCCAGTCTTTTCTTTTGGGGTCTCGGTACCCCAGGACAGTTTCACATGTGTCAGTGATAGCCTTCTTGCATCTTTCCCAGTTGTCATTTATGTTTTCTCCCTCTGCTAGGGTTTGGAACCGGTTTCGGAGTAGAATTCCCCATTCTTGCCGTGCCTTGATGTCTTTTAGTTTTCTTGTCTCAAATCTTCTCTGTACCCTGTTTCCAGCTTTCTGTTTTACTGCCAACTTCATCCGGAGTTCTCCCACGAGAAGATGGTGATCTGAGTCTATATCGGCGCCCCTCTTGACTATGACATCGAGGAGAACTCTCCTCCATTTCCTGTCTATTGCAATGTGGTCGATCTGGTTCTCTGTGCAGTGGTCCGGAGATATCCATGTAGCTTTATGGGTTTGTTTGTGTGGGAAAAGACTGCCTCCAATCACCAACTCGTTGAGGGCACAAAGGCTTGCAAAGAGAAGCCCGTTCTCGTTCATCTGCCCCAGACCTTCTGTCCCCATTGTTCCCTTCCAGTCGTTGTTATCCGTTCCAATCTTGGCATTCATGTCTCCCATCACAATCTTAATGTCTCTCTTGGGAGCCTTTTGGAAAACTGCCTGTAGTTGTTGGTAAAAAGTTTCTTTCACTTCAAACACAGCAGTGTTGGTTGGAGCGTAGCACTGAATGCATGTGATATTGCGTCCTTTTTTTATTCTTTTGATAGGAGTAGTCCTACTCCGTATGAGTGGGGGTCTTCTTCCTTTGGGTTGCCAGAGTAGAGGAAGGTCTCTCCAGTGGCAGTTCTTACCTCTCCAAAGGTGTTCCATCGGCTTTCACACACCCCGATAATGCTTATGTTGTACCGTTGCATTTCCTTGGCCAGTTGTGCCAGTTTTCCTGTCTGGTATAATGTTCTAACATTCCAGCATCCAATTCTCGTTCTTGACTTAAGCTTCAGCAGACTTTTCCCCCCTTGAGGTCTCTTTTGAGTTTGCCCCAAGGGGTTCATGGGTCCCATTTGAGGGTCGTCAGTTAGGCTTAGGTCACTTTCGAGGTAAGTATCCATAGTTTCAGTTTCTGTAATCATTTATTAGCCCAAGCTGCCGTTTCCACAAGTTATCCGCAGTGGTCGTAGACCACTTTTCTAAAAGCTCCATGGTCAAGAGGCAGTTTTGACTGTATTTTGTCTGACCCCTCGCCCTAGACCTGTCCGGTTTGGTAAAACCTGCCAGGAGTTGCCTCCCACCGGCATAGCTCTAAGGGGTCAATGGGGTGCACAAGCTCCCTTACCACGACAGGGTAACAGTCATAAAGGAGTATTAGGAGGGATTAGCATTGTAACAACAGAGAAATAATCCACCAAACACAAGTTTATGAACTTTTTTTTCCCAGTATACATACAACCCCACTTCAAAAAATCCGAAGTAACTCTTTCAGTTATTTCCAAACTTAGCACAGCTAACTTTGCCTCAGCTAGTGTACACATTATTCATGACCTTATTGATTAGCTTACTTTGGTTACCTACATCACTGCTATTTGAAACAGCTAAGTGGGCATTTCCATTTGAAAAAAACGTAACAGAACACAGATGGACCCGCCTTTTAATGAATTTAAAGGATTGTGTGTTTTACACCTTAAATATTGCCATGCCACTCCCCAAACACATCCCTCTGTGACCTTTATGGCGTATGCACAGAATCAACATGGCAGGAGTAGGCTAATTCAAAAGAGTAATGAGTGATACAACTCTGTAAATCATATGATGAGTACTCAGAGTACAGCAAGGTAACTTTGTTTAAATAATTACACGCCAGTTCCAATTATTGGAATTCAGCCTTAATCTTGTTATACCGGAGTGCATGTTAACACACTGACTGCTTTTCCAAATGGAAGACTCTAAGTACATTTACATTTATAAGCACAAACAGGCAGGCTAGCCAGTACTTATACAAATGCAATTAATCTCAAACTAGAGAAGAATGACGCGATGACCTTCATATGTCATACAGTATGTTTCGAACGCACCAGCCTTCTACTTCTGAATTAGGGCATTAATGCATATTAGCAAGGAATGCACCAATTGTGAAATTCTGGGCCAATATCGATGTTTAACATAACAATTTGGCCGATAGCCGATGCCGATGTTTTTGTTGTCGTTGTTATTTATTCCTTTTTTTGTGGCCGATACCGATGTTCGGCCGACAAATCGGTGCATCCCTAATATCAACATACCACGTACAAAAACACTGTTTGTTTTACACTCAGTGCACACCACCAATTATCAGTTTGCAATACGAAGATATTACAAAACACAACTCATTAGTATTGCAGGTATGTAAATATTTGATATTTGGCCATCATGCAGACCTCAACATGACCACATCCTATTTTCTCACCCCCCACCCTTTTCCCATGAGAACAGCAGTATATAAATAGCCCAGTGAGGATCTGACCATTGGTATGTGGTTCTCATCATCCCGTTTCCTAGTCTTGGCTTTTCATGGACTCGTTTCTCTCCTGTCTTTGTCTTTCTGTTTCCACAGGGCCTATTCCCATTCCTCTCCTCTGGCTTTGTATCCATAGGGACTGCGGCTAAACTCATTACTGCCTAACTGGACGTGACCTTTGTACTGGACAACAAGCACTTAGACCATAGAACACTGAAATGCAATTCAATGTCTCAAATAAAAGGCACAATTGTGTATATCATATTGGCTCACAAAGTGAACCAAACGATTCCTTTAGTGCAACAACCAGTGGGCAACCAGTGGGTCTGAAAAGTGAAGCCAATGCAGAAGTGCCTTAAACTTGCATTCTTTCTAACAGCCAGCAGGGGGCGACTCCTCTGGTTGCTAAAAGAAGTCTGATTGTATAGAAGTCTCTGAGAAAATGAGCCTACTTCTCTCTTGAAAAAGAAGTCTGATTGTATTATTATTACCTCAGTAAACATTGTAAACATGAGTTTATGGTCTCAATCACTACTTCCAAGTCTTCTTCAATACAGCATGATGTTCATTTAGTAAATTATGATCCCATTTAGAGTCAAATCATCCACATACACCATAAATCAGGGTATGCATTAGGGCGTGACTACCTCCTGGTTGACAGGGCGCTCCCACCGCGCTGTCGGGTCTGGGAGTTGTCCGTGTTTTCATCTTACAACTGTAACCCTTTCACAATGGGTTTTCAGTTTATGAGAGTTAATTATAACCTTTTCTATCACTTAAAAATGTCTTATTCAGTGTTCGGTTGTACTCAACCCTCTCTTGTCACTTCTGGTTGCAAAAAAACAAGATGGCGACGGCAAAATACCAAGATGGCGACAGCAAAATACCAAGATGGCGACGCCAAATACCAAGATGGCGATGCCAAATACCAAGATGGCGACGGCAAAATACCAAGATGGCAACGGCCAAAATGCCAAAACAGCAGTCCACAAAACCAATTGTGGATGTCACAGTGACTGCTTCTTATATACAGTCTATGACAACAACACAGTCACCCAGACTCACTGCTCTGCTGCTCGGAGTTCCTCTTTTTAAACAGAAATGTTGTTCTTGGTCACTGACTAATTCAGTGCTGTTCATTCTCAATGTTAAGCTGCTGTTAATGAAACTCAACACTTACTGCAGATGCTTGACAGCAAAGTACTTCCCGGGAACAGAAGGAATTATGCCCCCTGAAGGTCCGGTAACATGAAGCAGATGGAGGAAGTGTTGTTTGCATTAACAGCAAACAGCAGCAACAGCAAAATTAACAAATTTGATTAAGTATAATCAAATATAAAGCAGGGGAAATGGGAAATTCGAAACAAACACCGGTCTCTAACAAGATCTCCAGTAAAAAGGTAATATCTATGCCATTACCTGACACATGCTGAACACGGTGCAGCCCAGAAATCCCAACTAATCCCGAGAATACATTTCTTCAGATGCTGATCCCTGTAAATCAGGTTGCCATTGAATTGCTAGGACTGAGAACAAGCCTGTGTCTAAAAGCCTAAAATGGTCCCGATGGGTTTACCATGTCCTTGGTTGTGGGATTTTGAGTGCCTCACATTAACATAGCCTTGTTAAAGATTTGTCCTCTCAAGGTCACAGCTGTTGTTTCCTGTCTGACTTGATATACTGTACATCCTCCTGCTAGACAGACACAGCGAGAACAGCATGACACAAAGATGATTATGAGAGATGCCAGATTAATGTGTGATTCTACACTTTGATGCAGAGGGCTGTGGACCCCACAGTCCAGGCAGCATCAGTGGGAGAACTGAACAGACTGACACCCCAGCAGTACCTCTGCCTGCCTCTTTTCCGTAGTCGAGCTGGAATCCCAACTATGTCTAGCCCTAGAGAAAGCAACAAAGGCTTCAACATGCTGCTCAAAGAAAACAGAGGAGGGAAAGAGAGCGAGAGAGGTGAGGCATGGAGAGGAGAGCAGGCAGAGATGAAGAGGAAAAAGACTCCAGCAGGAGGAGGGGAGGGGGGAAGAGGGAAAGAGCAAGAGGTACAGTAGCAGTGGGTGTTGAGACATGATAAAAAAAAAAGAGGGAGGACAGAAAGAGGGAGATAAATTAGTTGAATTAGGAAGAGAGAAAAACAAGATGAGGGTTAGGACAACAAGAAACATAGTCCAATCTAACAATTGTTGCCATTATCGTTGAATCTGCCGATCATTTAATCTATGAAATGTCAAAAACGACTAAAAAGGCCCATTTCTAGAATCCAAGGTAATGTATGTGAATGTGTTGTTTCATCCAACAGTCCAGTAACCTATAGATATTTAATTTACATGACGAAGAAAATTAGCAAATTGTTACATTTGAGAAGGTGGAACCAGCAAATTTCTGGTATTTTTGTTTGAAAAAGGGACTGAAATGATTAATCGATTAACAAAACAGCTGCAGATTCATTTCAGATTTTTTTCTTTAGAACTACTTGATAAATTGCTGCAGCTCTAGTCCAATCAGATGAATACAACAAGGGAGAAAGCCAGTAAAGGAAGTGTGGGAAACTTCTTTGTTTGTTTGATCTTTAATTTGCCATTTTGAATTAAATGCTTAGGCATTTAATTCAAAATGGCAAATTAAAGATCTCTCATGAATCAATCATGTCTTATTCTTGATTACAGTAGGTCTAAAAGGGCAACATAAACAGGACTGCGTTTCATTTTCCCCGTATGTTGATGAAGAATAAGTTGAATGTAAGATTGAAATAAAAATCTTAAGAAGAGCAGACTCATAAGTTTCTTTGTACGTGGTAGGGCTGTGCAATTAACCTAATTTTAATTACAATTATGGCTTCCAACGATTATGAAAATTATATAATCAACATAAAATGATTATTGTGCCGCATTCCGATTCGCGATGATGCTCTCGTTTTGTCGTGTTATAAATCCAGCGCGCCCGTTCCTTTACAGCAGGGCGCTTTTGCTGTCTAGAACCCCGGACCCCGTCTTGACCCCGTCTTGTTTGCCATGCTTTGTGGGTGTGACGTTTTTTGCTGTGTCATCACCATTCATATCTATACAACCAATAGAGTGTATGATTAAATTATTTGCAAGAGCACACAGTTATTCATAGATCAAGCCTCTTAATTTTGCTCTCAAAGTGCACCAGATTGATGCATTTAACTTTAACAAAATACTAAATTGTCTCTCTAAACACGTGAAGTTTCCAAAGTCGATGAGTAGTCATGTTAAACAATCGTGATCTCAATATTGACCAAAATAATCATGATTATGATTTCACAGCCCTAGTATGTGGTCTTTTCTCGATTCTGCGTGTAGTAATGAAACGTTCCCAGATGGTTGGTAACCTAAGAGTATTCTACTAGAGCAGCAAAGCCATTAAAAGCTGAGTATGAACATAATGTAGCCTCCATATGTTAGCATAACAATTACCAGAGAATCAAATGATACATCTGATAGTCTACAACAAAAGACCAACTGGGTGGAGGGCTTAAACCAACACACATCTTTCAGTGGTGTCCCTCCCACACCAAAACTCTTCAACAGAGCCCATTGGTCAAGTGTTTAGTGTATGCATGATGTGTTGAAAACCCAATTCTGTCATTAAAGGAAGTGATGACAGGAGGCAAAGTGAGGACTGCATCCTGTGTATGTGAACCTACATAGTGGTTTTACTGTAACATGGCTTTGAGAGAAAAAATAGGCTTTTAAATCTGCATTCAGTAATAATGAAACGTTCCCAGATGGTTGATAACCTCAGAACACTCTACTAGAGCAGCAGGTTTACTGGTAGGGCAACCAATGGCAAGCACCCTTGTCTGCATGTTATAAGCAGAAGAAATATGCAGATGAAACTGCTGGAAGGTGATCGGTACCTTCACGTTTCTTACACTCTCATCCCCATGTGTGCAGCCATTCAGACAGATTTATAGACATGCATGGATCTGTCTGAATACTCAAGCCAACAGAAATTAACCTGTACAGCATGCGTAACAGCATTCCTTTCGTAATCCATGTTTTACTTCTCTATACGTGCACTTTCTTCACTCAAACTAGCAAACAATCAGTTTTCAAACTAATTTTCAGGTCCACAACTTTGCAGTACAAGTTAAGATCTTAAAAAAAAGACAACATAACTCACTGTGTAAGTCAACATGAAAAATGTTATGTAAGACATAGGGTTGTCAAAGTTAAAGCAATAACACATTAACACTAATTCGTTTTAACGCCATTGATTTCTTCAACGCATCAAAAACTGATTTTTAGGTTGTAGCGGGTTCAGTTTTAAAGCTAGAGTGAAGATACTGGTATCATATGAAACTAGAAAACGTAAGGAATACCAACCATGTCTTACTAGCTTCTCGTGAAGGAGGTTAAATAAAGCTCCAAATTTACGATCCATTTTGGTGAGGAAAAACGGGCATGGCCATTTTCAAATGAATAAATATATACATACATTTGCATAAAGCAGCATATTTGCCCACTCCCACGTTGATAAGAGTATTATCAATTAAATACTTGACAAATCAAAAAAAATGTGCGATTAATTTGCGATTAATCATGAGTAACTATTTTCGATTGACAGGCCCAGTAAAAAAATCAAGTAGATCGCATCAAATCTCCTTTTTTTATTCTGGCATGTATCTGTCTCACTCACATAACTGTGTCCCAACAGCCCGTAGAGGACAGACTGACCGGTTCACCAGACAGGCCAATGAGCCAGCATGGGTCTACGGGTTTGGCATGAAAACAGAGAATTCAACTTGACAGTTGTCACTCTGACAAAACTTTAATTGGCCCCCTCTTGCTGAGCGGGAAAACTAATTGGTTTGACAGCACTGAAGAGGCAATCTAATTGGCTGGGTAATGTCTGTCACAAGAGGGCAGGGGGGGGTGGGAGGTGACGTGGTGCCATCTGGGTGTCAGCAAACCGTTAGATAATCCTGGGGTCTCTCTCTTCTGCTCTCCCATGCTGTTCCGATGACAACTGCTGCCACCCTGTCAGCCATGTCTGCACTAAGGTCATACAAAGACATTCACACAGCAACACTACGGCTTATACTACAACAGCTGACATCACCAATAAAAAAAAAGCTCAAGTTTCTTCAGCTGTAAGTGTGAGCTTGTGAGAGATAAAGAGAAAAATAGTTTGAAGTAAAATAATTAAACCCTGTTTAACAAGGTTTCGTGCTCACATTACTGCACGCTGACTTTCATCTATTAATGTGTGAATATCTTTGGAGTTTTATCATCCACTCTGGAAGACAAGAGGGTTTCTTGGCTGCAGAGAACATTTTCTTCAATGGCAGTGCAATCATTTCTGAACTCCAGCTTTTTCCCCCCCCAGCATAAACAGCAGCTACTGACTGGAGGCTAACAACGGCAGAGCCTTTTTAGCAAGAATGGATCAATCGCAAGCAGCGCAATGCCAACTAACACTGGCTACAAAACACTTCAAGCTGTCAAAACAGAGGGGTGTGAGGAAAACACAGAATGAGTAAGTGAGAGGGAGTTTGTGGAAGCCCGAGCATTGGAACGAAAACAATGTCTGTTAATTATCATCTACAGACCCTCAAAGAAGTTGGAAAACTCGCCTGTTGTTTCTAAGCTACTTTTACCCTCTGAGACCTGCGGGATCTCGGGTGATCCCGACCGACTTTATTGTCTTTCTTATTTGTCAGACTGAAGCTGTTGGGAAGGAGGCTAAATAATGCTCCAAAGTTATGCTAAATTTTTGCGAAGAAAAACTGGCATGGCCATTTTCAGACGGGTCCCTTGACCTCTGACCTCAAGGTATGTGAATGAAAATGGGTTCCATGGGTACCCACAAGTCTCCCCTTTACAGACATGCCCACTTTATGATAATCACATGCAATACAAATGTGTTATTTTCCCCTCTTCTAAAAATGGTGTGTTTGAATATTTCTGCATCCTGGGGTCCCTAAACAGTCTTGGAATTGCATAAATAGCTGAGACTCTTGGGAATCAAATGAGCCCAACTGTATTCATGTGTGATGAAGTGAGTCCCCATAGGAGACATTTCATTGTAGTGAGACCATTTTTTTATTTTTTTTATTTGACCTTACTGTATAAAATGACCTGTGGTGACCTCTAGGATAATCACAGCCTCATGAAACTTTACAGCCACAAACTAGAGACCTAGAGCATTCAGAGGATGGATGGATCAAACTAGAGACTTAGAGCATTCAGAGGATTGATGGATCAAACTAGATACCTAGAGCATTCAGAGGATGGATGGATCAGACTAGAGACCTAGAGCATTCAGAGGATGGATGGATCAAACTAGAGACCTAGAACATTCAGAGGATGGATGGATCAAACTAGAGACCTAGAGCATTCAGAGGATGGATGGATCAAACTAGAGACATAGAGCGTTCAGAGGATGGATGGATCAAACTAGAGACCTAGAGCATTCAGAGGATGGATGGATCAAACTAGAGACCTAGGGCAGAAATGCTCACCAACCAATTGCCAAAAAAATCCAATTCTTGCAAAAATCTCAAAATGTCAACAGTTTTTGATACCGAATCCCAGCATGGCTTTTTCTATGGTGTTCCTCAAGGTCTTGGTGTCTTAATGTGATATTTTGGAGGGATTATTGATCATTTTTATCAATTCTCCAGTGGTAAAAAATGGTAAATTTAGCACCAAATCTTTGTAACACATGGCATCAATACAAAAATTGCTGCAACAACTTATGAGACATAAGTGAGCATGGGGATGACCATCATATACTTCTATCATAATGTTCTAAGCTCTTATACACTTTCACTTTTTAATTCATTCGTTTTCTGACTAGAACAACTTGACACACAGTGTTGAGCTGCATCTCAAATGAATCCTCAGGTTCCAGCTTTCAGATGATGTACACCACTACAACAATACTGTTGACCTGCTATGTCCCCTTAAAGACCTTATGCCTCCACCCCCCCTTAAAAAAGACCAAAACGGGTTTATTGTGTGTCTCAGAGGGTTAATGAGAGTAATTCTTAACACAACCAGCTTCAAATGTGAACAAACTTTGCATCATGTGGCATGTTTCAACTACATTTCTGTCATTTAATACTGAATTAACTCATTAAGTCTTAAAATTAAAAGACAAGGACAAAAAGATATAGCGTATGTCTTTGATGACTGACTTCCTGCGAGGGTGGTTTAGATGCATGAGCGGTAACATGTATTTTAGCTTATGATACAGTCTATTTTAGTTAGCTCAGCCTACTGGAGGGGACCACGTGGTGCTGGTAAAGTGGGAGAGGCAGACAAAAAGCAGTCTCAACAACATAACATCTGACCAATACTGTAGGCCTTTTGTGTGGGAGGGTGGCTGGGCTAGACGACTACCAACAGCTGCCTCAGTCCAAAAGAAACTGCACAGAAAAAAAACTCCCACAGATACACACACTCCCACTCAGACACAGAAGCCCTACAGAAAAGCACACACACACACACACACACACACACACACACACACACACACACACACACACACACACACACACACACACACACACACACACACACACACACACACACACACACACACACACACACACACACACACACACACACACACACACACACACACACACACACACACAAATATAAACAGAGCTGGCTGTGACTGGCAATCCCCGACATCCTGTCAGGCGATCACTAAGCCAGTCACAGTTCATTTCAGCTCAACGCTGGCTCTTCTGTACAGGAGAATTCAACGCACCACAGAAAATTCCTATCCGGCAACTCATTCCATTTATTTGCGGACAGAAATGCTACCGAGTGCCTGTGGTCAAACATCTCAGTCTCGATATGTACATCTGAGGAGTTGCCATGTGGCTCGACAAACTGGGGCTGGAATTTAGTCTTTTGCATGTCACTCTCTTGCTCTTTCTTTGCATATTTTCTCTGTCATGTTTAAGATTTTCAACCATTTTGGCAGATCATTTTCTGTCTCGCTTACGCTTCGAAACCTTCCCCCTCATATCCTTCCGGTTGCTTTCCACTATATAATGTCCCATAGGGGAAAATGCTCTATTAATACTGCTGACTTGTTCATCGTCTGGAAGAGGAAAACGCCCTTGTCCTACTGAACCTGCAATGGCCTCCTTAAACACCTTTCTCTGAGAGTGGAGACACGGCCTGGAGGAGAAGGAGGAGGGAAAAACAAGCATGGGGAAGAGAAGTGGAGGAGGTAGTTGAAACCTGAAGGTAGGCAGTTTAGTGGAGCGATGCAGCTGAGCAGCGGGGGATCGAGGACAGTGGAAGAGGGCAGAGCAGGAGGAAGAGGACACCAACCAGAGACAGGAAACGACCAGTCAGAGTTAATCAGCTCCTCATGCAACACAGCTACAGCTTAACCCTTCTAAAAACAATTCACACTGAGGTATACTCTGCACATACAGAGACACTCAAGCTTCCCCTTACCAAGACAATTCTGCCAATCTGACCTTGGAATATGAGAGATACTCTAGCGAGGTGACACAAGAAGCTAGCCTGTGTAAGTGCTACATTATAATCTCCTCTGAGGTGAAAATCAATTCCACTGGGAGCCGGCTTTTTGAGCGCTCTTTTGACATGCAAACAGGACGAGTAAATGCTGACAGCGTAGAGTGCGGCATAAGCGCCGGAAAATATGAAAAAATTGCCCTGCAAGCAGCCCTGAGCCAGACAAAGGAATGGAAAGCTTTCTTGTGTCATGCTATATGTTAAGAGGTGACTGGAAAGACAGTTAATGCCTCATCTTCTCCAGCATCCACCCTCTCACTATCATTTTGTTTTACTTGAATAATAACAAACAAATGTGTGTGTCTGCTACATTAATGACGGATCTGCATTTGCTGTGTAATCTGCATTCAGATTTTGCTCTGATTCCAGTGTTTGTCTGCTTAGGGCTACTATTTCTAGTTTAATCTGCAGCATAGCAGGAAACGTGAGCTGTGGAGCTTCGAGGGGCGGTGTGTGTTCAAGTCGGCTGCAGATGACAGTGTAGGGTGACTGAAAAAACAAGGCTACTAGAAGTTGGGGATCTGCTAGCTGCCTCCTTGCACCACGGATGCTTGCGAGCAACCTACACAGCTCCAAGGGATCCTGACTATAACTGTCTGCAAAGATTTCTGACCCATGATTGCCCCCAATACAAGGTCCCTTTGTGCGCAGCCTACATTCACTTCAGCAGACAATTTCAAGTGCTGGGCAGAGGATGGAGTTCTTGAAGAAATGCTCAATTTGCTCATGTGGGGATGACGCAACTACAAGCCCCAGGGTATGATCTGTTGTCTCTCTGGTCTACAACCACAGACCCTGTCATTGAGCAAACAAACTGCATATATCTACTTACCTAACTATTAAAAGTGGCTACTATATTAGGGATGCACCTATCCGACTTTTTCAGTCGGGATACCAATAGCAATACCTGGGTTTTGGGTATCAGCCGATTCCGAGTACCGATCCGATACCAGAATTAAATAAAATTATCAGAAATTACAATTTAAGTGTAAACCCTTTTTAATGCAGAAACAAATTGCTCACAACTTGGCATTAAAATGCCAGTATATAATGTATATAGTATATAGACATAGAACTGAATTGATCCAGCTATTTGAGTCAATATTGGCCCGATATCCGATCTGGTATTGATATCGGTGCAGCCCTATACTATATCATGCAAGTTTTTTTAGGTACTATTCACACATCTATTGACATGGTGCGTTTGAGGTCCCAAGGTCTGCATGCTTTTATTTGACCAATCCTGTTACACAATGGTGGTGCAGGGAACAGATAGGCTATATCGGTCTGTAACATTTCTGAATATGTGTTAAATTACTTACATCTCAAGCATTATCTCGTTCAGGTAAATCCCATCCACTAATTCAATATATTCCGATAACTGGGTGCCATCCGTCAATGTCGCCTGCCCGACTGTCTTCACCTGAAAAGAAATGGGACAATGCGAATAGCGAGGTGTTAAGATAATCAATAATCAGTTGAAAGAAATGCTTTCCCAGGGCAGGGCTATTGAATTAGTGAGCTTAATACACATGGAAATAGTTGATCAGGGGGCTTACCCAGCACACCAGAGGCGTTTGCATAAACTGCTCCAGCAAAGGAGTGAAAACCTCGCTTTCCATATTTCCCAGATCAACTGGCGCCGTTTAAAGAATGAGCAGTCCTTGAGAGGAAGAAGTGTTTGTTCTCACTCCACTCATGTACTTGATTGTATTAAAACGACGCTCATGATGGCCTCTGAAGAACCGGGTCCGGGCTTTCTCTGAGATACTGGAGGAGGGGGGGAACGGTAATCCACAATCTTCTCCACACGAGCCAGCTGTTTGAGATGCCAACGGCTGTTCTGGCTACCTCATGGGAAGGAACATAAGCCACATTTCTGTTAAAGGAAAAAGCATTAGCTAAAGATCGTCTCTGTTTGAGCCTCCGCTGGTTTAGCTCGCTAACTACAGAACATGAGCCGGGTATGGTTTGAAGCTAGCTCTGGAAAAAAAAGACCGTTAATGGAAAAAGGTCTCACAGAGGGGAATTTAACATTAAGGGAAAATATTCCTCCAACACGACTAAATAAGGGAAAATATCCCGTGCGAAACAAAATCCAGAGGTTTAAGGTCGTGGTTTAAAATGGTCCGTTTCCACCTCACATGAATTGTGATGTCATTTAACCGCCGGTTACTGTTACTGTCTGCCACCGTTCAGATGCAGCAACCTAGTGAACAGAGAGAGCTGAGAGGATGACTGGAGGACACTCAGCACCGCCTCCCTCTGCATCTCCCTCCGCCTCTTTTGCTCTGAAAGAAAAAATAGGCCATTTATCAAATCATCCCTTTTTATTTAGATTAGTTTGTTCTTTGAAAACATTTGGTCATATGTTATTTGAAGAGCTGTGTTGGAAAGAAGGAACTGTATTTAAGGAATGAAGAAGACATAAATGGGATGGAAATCCGTTTGGGTGCAGCTCGTGCTGTAATTGATACTGTATACTACGGCATGCTAAACATTTTCTGCCTATTTTATTCCTTGGTAAGTAGAAAATACTGGGGATCCATGCATACCTTTTGTCTACATTTACACCATACAGTGCACTAAAGCAACAAGGCATGCGGGCTAGTGACACCTGGTGGGTAATGTACAAAGAGACTACTGTAAATGTACAGTAAATGACTAGTCTGTGAGTTTTATCCAGATATTAAAATCATTGTCTAATGAGAAATTACTCTTATTTAACTGAATGGGAAATGTATTCATATCACATCCTGTTTGGCAAAATAGAGGGACAGTCTCAAAAGTGTAAGCTATCATGCAGGATGAAAAGAAAATACTAAATTAATCAACTATTTTGATAATCATTCAAAAGAATTTTTCAAACAAAAATGCCAAACATTACCTAGTTCCAGCTTCTCCAATGCGAAGAATTTCTGTGTTTCTGTCTTTTATGTCATTGCAAACTGAATATTTGGGGGGGGGGTTGGTGTGTAAGTTAGACACACCAACCTACATTTCAAGATGTTAACTTGGGCTTTAAGAAATCATGATTGTCATTTTTCACAGTTTTCTGACATTTAATCAAGAAAATAATTGGCAGATTTATCAAATGAAAATAATTAGTTGCAGCTTTAGTTGGCACCCAAAAAAGTGGCTGTATCTTTTGTAACTATGCCAAGATACCAAAGATATACCATCTAAATAAAAGCCCATTTAAGAAATTTGCAGGAATTAAAACAATTGACTGAAATAAATAAATGAATGAATAAATAAATAAAGATTTATTTTAAACACACAGTATTTCTTCAGCAGCGAGGTAATGACCGAGGGACCCAAGGCTGTGTTGGTGTGGAGAGGCTGTGTGGCCCAATAGCCAATTAAAACACAATCACTGATTTGGGAGCTGGGGACCTGGGTCAGGAACAAATAGATTATTGTATGTTCCCCTAAATCGTTTAGTAAGCACATTTCAGCAGCAGCAACAGCTCTCTTGGATAACAAGAGGTTCTCATTTGCATTTAGAGTAACGGTCGGTAGCTGTGGTTGGTGCTTCAGCTTGAGGCTATACAGTATGGGATCCTGACTAGACCTGTTGTCTCTTGTTTTCTGCTAAACGTGTTTGACTGGAGGGC
Organism: Sebastes umbrosus; assembly: GCF_015220745.1. NCBI lineage: Eukaryota > Metazoa > Chordata > Actinopteri > Perciformes > Sebastidae > Sebastes > Sebastes umbrosus. The sequence continues at coordinate 34,602,294 of NC_051278.1, read as the reverse complement.
TGTAAGCTCAGTGAGTGCACGTCAGGAGGTTACAGCATGAAGTGCAGCTTCTTGAAAATCGAATGTATGCCTAAACAGCCCACCAAAAACTATCAAAGTATTTTAAAAAAAAAGAAAAAGAGATTTAATTTTCTTTATTTAGCCGTCACTGTCACAATGAAGTTTACATCTTCATCTAGACGTTCAATATTAGGCTCTCTTTTTAACAGACAGCAAAAATGCTCATTAGATCCAGCATCACGGTGAAGCTTCAAAGTTACATAAGTTTTAAAATATCATGTCTGATTGTGTCTTTGGCCACCTGTATCTCCATGTAGAAGCTTATTTGGGGTAAGATCTGACATGTTTACACTGAAAACCTGCCATTTGGAGACTTTACCTTCTTCAAAACCAAATGTGTCATGAGTCAACCAAGATACTTGTTTTTGTAGAGATGCAACAATATCACATCTCTTGCATACTGAATACCGGCCCTATTGCAATAATTTACTTGTTTTATATCTAAACAAATTTATTTTTTAAAGTGGCAATTACAGTAGAATGGTGTAAAAAATGAGTGTAGCAGTAGCACAAGCAGAGAGGGTTCATGAAGTCAACAAGACTGACTCAGTAATATGCTTTATACAGCATTAGCATTAGCTAATATTAGCCAACATACACTACTGGTCATACCAGACCAAGTGAGGCTGTAGCAGCAAAACCCCTGAGTGTACTGGATTGAGCAAAAGTGTGTTTTATTGCTCACAAATTAAACTTTCCATATAGGATGAAGAATGCAGTTTCTTTTTTCAAAGGTTATACATTCTCACTAAGTATTTCTCTATAACATTAAATATTAATTTCTAATTGTACAACAATCAAACATCCTTAGTTATATTTATTAATGTAAGAGTTTAACCTTCGAAAACTTAGCTATTCTGCTTCATCAGGACTGTATGGGTGTGGTTTTGTCAGATTTGATTGATACTGGTCTGGCAACATAAGCAAACAGCCCCACACATCTTTCATCACATTTTGATTCAAATGTGGCAAAATCTGTATTGGTAGAGATACATAAATGTGACATCATTGTAATGCACTGAGTCCCACCCGCTTGAAACCTGTTAGAAGAGCATGGATAGAACTGGAAAACACAGAAAATCTCTCATGTAAAACAACCAAAACTGACCAAATTCAACAGAAAATGTTGTGTTCACGTATATGCATTCCAAATAAGAAGCTGATTGTGAAAATAGGTTTTTGTTCCCTAGTCATACCTCTGCCCATTGCTCCCACAATGACTTAATTTCCTCCTTAGAAATCAATAACGTTGATCTTAATGATGTCAAAAATCAAAAAGGGTAATTTTTCTTCAGAATCTACACAAATCAAATCTTTTAAATCAAATATAGCCCTTTCCTGTTGGCAACCCACACACACTCTCTACTAACCTTGTCACCCCAGCACATGATTAAGCCCTGACGCGGATAATGAAAACCTTTCATGGCTCGTTTATAGCACCTGCTGCCTGAACACTCTGCTCAGTTACTATGGAGGAGGAGGTGGATATTTTGTATATCTCAGTGTGTTTATGATCGTGTATGTGCGTTATAGCATTTATTTGCGTTAGTGTGGGATTCATTAACCTAGGATTGCTCCTGCCTGTTTAATTCAAATCTATTATTCATGATGCTTTTAAGAGGTTTTGTCGCAAAGCGGCTTCCACCTCCACCTAATGACTCAGTGATTGTGCAGACCTATCGCAGCATTCCTCACACACACACTCAGCTATGGAAGCAGGCAAAACTATGTAGAGGAAACCCACTGACTGCCTCTTTTGGCTCAAACTATACAGAAGCAGTGTGCATGGAAACACATGGAAATGTTTCCTCTTGGTATTAATCCAGCCCAGGGATATAAAGTCTGCTGCTCTGAAATCCACTAGAGAAAAAATAAATGATATACAGTATATGAACAACCAGATGACCTTGCAGTTCCTCTTTCAGATAACACTCTCCTTCCGTCTTCTTTATGAGACTGTAGTTTCCTGTTAGTTATTTCACTGGCATTTACCAGTAAGTGACCACAAGCATTTGATTTGGAGCTGTGCTGGTCTATTGTGGCCTTGAATGCAGGGTGAGCTGAGTAATGCTGGACAGAATTGAGTTGTTTGCATTTCATCTTTCTTCAAGTAACAACCTGTATTGACTTCCCCTAATAGGGTAGTATGACTAATACTACAGGTACAGTGTAGTTAAGTTGATAAGGAGAGATCCCTCGTGCTCTTTAGTAATTCTCATACAATAGGAAACAACACAAGTCAAAACCAAACAGCACATTCTGAGTAAAGCGCATGTTTAACACATTTAATGAAATTCTGTAGGCTATAATTAGAATTACATAGTCAAAAATATTACATTATAAACTTTGGGATTCATCCGGGACAATGAATATTTATACCAAATTTCATGGCAATATGGCCAATATATATTGAGTTTGACACCATGTCCGGAGTTGACCAACATCATTAGGAATCATACTATAGGCCAGCTATTCTCACTGGGCCAGGGCCAGGACTGGACTGGGACAAAAAATTGGCCCTGGCATTTTGGCCCAGACCAGCCCCATCACCGTCCATTTGTGCTGTGTGTACCACGTTTTGTTGAAGGCTCTGTTCGAGGAAATACCTTCAAATGTGGTTGTTTTGCATACTTGCCAACCTTGAGACCAGCAGCTTGCGAGAAGCCTGAAAAACACATGAAAAAGTCACAGTACGCCAAGGAGCAAAATGAGTAAAATACTGCGTACCGCTACTTACTGGCCCACTTCGAGCACTGCTCATCTCTCATGACATAAGTTGAGCCAGGCAGCTAGCCCATAACTGCTTACCGCTAACTTTACACTCCCTCCCTCATCTCTCTCCCTCTCCTCCTCACTATGGCCGCCCGGCACAGAGTGATTTGGCCAGCCCAGTGTCAATTAAGGAAAAGAAATGGGCCGATTTTCCTGTTTTATGGACCAAAAAAACAAAGACATACGTCGGCCCAATAGGACGTTGGCCCACCGGGAAAATGCCCAGTATGCGAGATGGCCAGTCCAGCCCAGGCTAACTCCGGTTTGGCCAGCAGGCGGGGACTCCTCTGGTTGTAAAAAGAAGTCTGATTGTATTATTATTACCTCAGTAAACATTGTAAACATGAATTTATGGTCTCAATCGTTAGTTTTAAGTCTTATTCAATACATCATGATGTTCATTTAGTAAGTTATGGTCCCATTTAGAGTCAAATAGACCATAAAGCAGGGGATGCTTTAATGCAGGTACCTTGTGATGAACAGGTCGCTACCACATGTTGTCCGGTCTGGGAGTTGTCTGTGTTTTCATCCTAGAACTTTAACCATTTCACAGTGTGTATTCAAGTCATGAAAGTTGATTATAACCTTTTTGGTAGCCTGAAAATGTCATATTCAGCATTTGGTTGTACTTGAGCTGTAATAATTGATATGAATTGAAAAATGGAGTGATAAATTATCAAGTAATTTGATTAATTTGAAGCCGATTTGATTAAAACAGTCATGAAAAACAGAGCCAGGTTTCATCATTTTCACCATCTTCCATTCATCATTCATCATTCACAATACAAAATTGCCATTTATCATTTAAGAAAAGTGGCCTGAAGGGTGGAAGTAGCAAAGATTAGTTGAAGTATATTGATTTGGGGTGCTGTGTATTGCGTAATATTTAAGGTAATGTATATTTTTGCCTCTTAGAGAAAAGTTTTTTGCAGAAAAGCAGTTTTACTCTATAATCTGCAATATAAATATTGTAGTTTGGGTTTATTTATTTATTTATCAAGCCATTTAAATCTAAATCTACATGTTAAATTAGGAAAATGTTGATACACAAATACATTTTATAATAGTATTGAGACAGCTTCCATAGTGTCCATAAAATATGTTACATACTGTATGTCCGTAATGTTGTTGGGTGTTCAGAAAAGTAACACACTTTGGTCAAAAATCGGAAAATGTCATCGTCCAAAGAAAGCAGCAGGATTCATTGTCTCTCCTTGAGGAGTGTTAGCGGAGCTGCACTCTCACTCAGTAAGGAAATGTTCTCATATTGACAACTACTACTACATTGACAATTGTGTTCCTGGCTGTTAAAACAAAAGTTTGTAGCAGATGTATCACAGATTTTTACACGTGGTCCCTGATCTTTATGAAAAGTGTTTTCTATACAGATAATGTTGGTGCATGCTGCTCTAGTTCATTTGAGAAGGCCTTTCAATACACATTCATTTTCATCACTTTCAATTTTAATTCATAAGCATTTGTATCACTTCCCTTTTCTTCAACTAATCTTTGCTACTTCCATCCTTCAAGCCACTTTCTTTAAATGATAAATGGCAATTTTTGTGTGAATGATGAATGATGAATGTAAGATGGTGAAAATGATGAAACATGGCTCTGTTTTTAACATATCACGATGTTTTAATCAAATCGGCTTCAAATGAATCAAATCACTTGATTCACATAAATTTTTACAGCTCCATTTTCCAATTCACATGCGTTTTCATCACTTCCATTTTTATCATTTAATCTTTGCTACTTCCACCCCTCATACTCGTGTCACTTCTGGTTGCAAAATACCAAGATGGCGAGGGACAAAAACCAAGATGGCGACAGCCAATATGCTGAACTCGAGGCTTCAAAACGGCAGTCCACAAACCAATGGGTGACGTTACGGTGACTATGTCGTTCTTATATACAGTCTATGGCCGGGGCCCACTGGTGGGCCTCAGAGCGCCATGTGTTTTTTTTTTATATATACTGTATATATTTTTTGGTAATTATATCTAAATGTGCTCATCAATTCACATAATTAAAAAAAAACATGGCAATTCAACGAAAGCACTATTTCAAAGACCAGTTACATTTGAACATCACCACGTCATTTACGACACATCATCAGGTAGATAAAAATGTGTTTAGAAACTGTGAGCTAGGTAATATGATGCAGTGACACAAAATGGAAAAAAAGTGATGTGAGAGACACCCGTGCCACTAAAAGCACCAAAGCGTGTGGTAAGGAAATATGACCCTGAATACATTCCATTTGGATTCAACATGGCAGGCAATGTTGGGTGAGGGTAAGCTGAATCTTATTTTTTTTTTCAATACAGCAGTGGCATAACACATAATCACAGCCCGGTTTATTCTTTTCTTCTTTATTTGTCAGGTTGTTTTTTGTTTTTTTATTATTTGGGAAGGTGGTCCTTAGAAATTTTCCAACAATTAGAAGTGAGCCTTAAGTTACAAAAGGTGAAAACCCCTGTATTACCATGAAATAAATTGAATGGTAATCTGGTCAGTAGTTGCAGAGATATCTTGCTTTGGACCAAAGTGTTGAACAGACAGGCCAACATTACAACACTTACACAAGCCAGTTGTAAATTTAATAAATACTCACACTGTTAGTCATACTCTGGACTGATGATCAGGTGGTTAAGTGGACTTTATGAATTATGTTGAGCAGAGACAAACATAAAAATGCACCATCAGAGACATGACATTAATAACATATCTTCATGGAAACAACAGCACAAAAACACTAATTTTACAACCAACATTACGCCACCTTTCTGGATTGACTAAATAATGTAAAGGTCTGACCTCTATCCTCGAAGCGGAGGTCATTCTGACCATCCTCTCTTTGTCGGTTTGTCTCCATCCTCTATGTGCTGCTATAGAAAATCAATTCCTGACATTCAAATGATTAAGACCCCCTGTGGCAGAGTCAAAGCCTAATAATGCATAACATAGCAATGAAGATGTGTGTGATGTGTGTCCCAAACCTCTGCATCCTGTAAACTCTGATGCATCCCTTAACTCAGAGAGATTAAATAAGTATTTTCTTTCATAGAAACATAGAGATACACTGTTATTTTACCATGATTGGAATGTGATTCTCTTTTCTCCTGTCTCAAACACCAAGCTGTGCTTTATCATTTAACCCATCATGAGCCACAGAAGAGTCCGACGATCTCAAGATGAGCTCTGGATTCAAGGCTTGAGACCAAAAAGTAATCAGCTCTTTGCAGTCCATTCCTCCTCAAGGCTTTGAATCACTCTATCTGTCTGAGAGGCTTTTTCGATCAACAACGCTGCAAGAAGCCAACACTTCTGCAGGGGTCAGAGTTGTAATGAAACAATTGGAGTTACTCTGTATGTTTCATGAACATTTCCATTGGAAGATAAAAATCAAATACACAATTGATTTTGCTTTATTGTGAAGATTAATCTCCCTGCTGAAATCTTTTTTCATGTTTAAACATATGAGTTTTACACTCTGATACAATTTGGTTTCTGCTAACTGCACCCTGCAACTCTTTAAAACCAAAGGATCTGGTTTTATCATAACCGTTTGTCACAGTCTGCTCCTCTTCATGCCTGCACTCAGTATTTTTCTACTCCACCCTCACCTCACCCCACCAGTCAGCCACTCCCGCCTCATCAGCTCACAGCAGCAAATCATCAGTAATCAAGCCAGCTCCACCAGGGCCGTCACCAGAGCCCCTGGTGGGCACCCCACAGCGCTATGCTGGAGACCCAGAGAACTGCAACCCGTTTACCACAAACTGTTCCATCCTGTTTACCCTGCAGCTCCACACTTTTGCGTCCAAGGAAGCTAAAGTGGCCTTCACTATTAATCATCTCCCTGGAAGGACACGTCTGTGGGGAACTGCCGAATGGGAGCGTCAAACTCCGGCCTGTGTCTACTTCCAAGCCTTTTGCCATGGAGCTCCGTAAAGTTTTCGGGGTGGTATCCGTGGGACCGAAAGCTGGTGGATTTCTGAGCATGAGCCAGGGGGCCCAGACTGTCACCGACTACGCCATCGACTTCCGCACCAAGGCCCGCTAAAATGAATGGAATGCGGCGGCCCAGTGTGATGCCTTCCTGTTGGAACTCGGGATTACATCAAGGACGAGTTGGTCTCCTACGACCTTCCTTACTCACTGGACGGGCTGGTCGAGCTGGCTTCCCGGTTGGATCGCTGCATCCAGGCAAGGCGCCAGGAGAAACGACGGGGACAGAGTGAGCGACACTTATCACCACGCTCCAGTCATGAGGCTGCGGGTCCTCCTACTAGTCAGCCGATGAGGGAGCCTGAGCCTATGCAGGTGGGCCGTACCAGCCTCACCACGGAGGAGCGGGAGTGCTGCTGTCAAGGAAACCTTTGAGGTCTACTGCGGTCTGGCGGGCCATGTCGTCTCGAAGTGTCCAGTAAAAGGCAGTGGACTCTTGGAAAACTCAATCTTTGTTAAGGCAGAGAAGTGTGAATTTCATTCCTCCTCCCTCTCTTTACTGGGGTACATGGTGGGAGGGGGGGGGGCATTCAGATGGACCCTGCCAAGGTTTCCACCGTCGCCACCTGGCCCACTCTCGCAAACAGCTGCAAAGGTTCCTGGGGTTCGCCAACTTCTACCGGAGGTTCATTAGGGGCTATAGCACCATGGCCACTCCACTTACGGCCCTGACCTCATCCAAGGTTCCCTTCCGATGGTCCCACGCTGCCAACGAGGCCTTCCAATCCCTTCAAATACCAGACCCCGAAAGACAGTTTGTGGTGGAGGTGGACGCCTCCGACGTGGGGGAGGGAGCGGTTCTCTCCCAGCGGGCAGCCATTAACCAGAAGCTTCATCCTTGCGCCTTCTTCTCCAGACGGCTGACCCCAGCAGAGAGGAATTACGACATCAGGAACCGTGAACTTTTAGCTGTCAAACTGGCTCTGGAGGAATGGCATCACTGGCTCGAGGGACTAAGGAACCCTTTCTGGTTTGGACTTACCACAAGAACCTTGAGTATATCCAGTCGGCCAAAAGACTTAACTCCAGACAAGCCAGGTGGTTGTTGTTCCTGACAAGGTTCAATTTCTCCCTCCCTTACCGACCCGGGTCCCTCAACATGAAGCCCGATGCCCTGTCCCAGCAGTTCCTGGAGAGGGAGGACTCTGCTTCCGGTTTCCTGGGAGGTGGAAGAAAGGGTCAAGGCGGCTCTGGAGGAACAGCCTGGTCCTAGTTCCTGTCCCCCTGATCGGTTGTTTGTTCGCTCTGCTCTGCGATCTGACGTTCTCCAGTGGGCCCACAGCTCCCGACTTACCTGAAGGTGGTGCAGCGGAGGTTCTGGTGGGCAACCCTGGAGGAGGACACTCGGGAATTTGTAAATGCCTGCCCCGTCTACAACCTGCACAAACCATCCCAGCAGGCTCCCGCTGGTCTCCTGCAACCTCTGCCTGTGCCTCATCGCCCCTGGTCCCATATATCTCTGGACTTTGTTACCGGTCTGCCACTGTCCAACGTCCAAATCACAGCATGGCTTTTTCTATGGTGTTTCTCAAGGTCTTGGTGTCTTAATGTGGTGTTTTGGAGGGATTATTGATCATTTCTATCAATTCTCCAGTGGTAAAAAATGACTGAATTTAGCACCAAATCTTTGTAACAAATGATATCAACCCAAAAATTGCTGCAACAATTTATGAGACATAATAGATCATGGGGATGACCATCATATACTTATATCATGTTCTACGCCATTATACACTTTCAGAATTTATTTTAATTGATTAATTCATTTATTAATTCATTTTTATTTGTTATTAATGACTAGAACAACTTGAAACACAGTTCTGAACTGCACCTCAAATTAATATTCTACTCTGTATGCCCATCAAAAATTGGATTACCAAGACACTTAGCGGAAAAAAGTGTCTTCTCTGTGTCATTTATTCTCCCTGTTCTTTATTAATCATTGAATGTTACTTAGATTTGATTGATCAGTGCTGCAACAGCTGGCTGTTCATTGTGCACGTATCATACAGGCTTAAACACTTATCCACTCATCTATGAATCATCATTCATATTCAAACACTGTGTCTACACACACAAATACACACATCATGGGGGTTTTCTAATCTGCATCCAATCATTAGACTGATCCTGTGAGCTTCATTAATCATTGGAACTTTATACTGACAAAGCTAACCTGCCATTGAGCTGTATGTTTATGGATAGCTGACTTTCTTTAGATGGAGGGGTTTACATGGCAACATAAACCCTGATGTACCATAACAGGCACATAATGGCCGCTGGATAAATACTTTCTGATCAAACATAAAGAGAAAGTAGTTTAAGATAGTTTAAATTCAGTTGTAGTGGAAAAATCCTGCTGCTCTTTGTTCTGAGGGGGGGAACCTTTAACGTGGAACCTTGCCATGTGCCATAATGTAATTACCACGCTTGTCACAAAGGAAATCATGCGTTGCCAATTCATGTTGCGGTGGTTCCCTCCAGCTTGCACACACACGCACACACACGCACGCACACACACACGCACACACACACACACACACACACACACACACACACACACACACACACACACACACACACACACAGACACACACACACACACGCACACACACACACGCACACACACACACACACACAGGGAAAGACCAAAGCTAGTTTAGTCTTTGACATTATTCCTAAACCTGGGCTAGGGATGCACCGATACCGGATCGGATATTGGGCCGATACTGACTCAAATATTTGGATCGGGTATCGGTGACAATGGGGCCGATCTATTCAATTAAATTCTATATTTATATACCATATTATTTTATATACTGGCATTTTAAATCCTATTAAGTGTTGAGCAATTTGTTGCTGCATTAAAAAGGTTCACACTTGAATTGTAATTCAACTTAATTTTAAAGATTTTGCCAAGTTGTTGGTGTACCATTTATTATTTTAATAATAAATAACAATTTAATATATGTATATCTCTGTATTTATTTAGTACATTTTGTTTTACTAAGTTAAGAAAGCAATGTTTAAGTTCAGCCATATGTTTCCTTACACATAACAGAATGATCCAGTCACTTCCACACAGTGAGGCATACAGCTGATTAATTAAACACTGGTATCAGATCGGTATTCGGCATCGGCCGATACCGAAAGCCCAGGTATCGCTCTCTCTATTGGGTTTAAAAAAGTCGGATCGGTCGGTGCAACAACAAACAAAAAAATCTGTCTGTATTTTATTGATTCATACATGGTCCATTAATTTGAAGACTAATATGGCTCAAATTGTTTTGGAAATTTTCTCCAAAAATGTTATCACTGACGTGTTCCCAAGCAAGGGAAGGTGGACTATTATTTCATTTAGTGTTCTTTAGTTTGTCTTGGTTGTTGAAATGTGGCCTGTTTGAATATCACTTCTCATCAATAACAACCATTGATCAATCATCTCTTATACAGCTTGGTCCAAATAATGTTAAAGGTCACAGAGATCTCTGTAAGATGACGACATGATGGTTTACAGTTTTTTCTCAGTTGCTAACACACTAAAATGACACATAAAGCACAATTATTGAAACTGATACTCATGGAGCAAAACCTCAGATGTGCACAACTATAAGCATATTCTCAGTCTCACACAACACTACACACAAATCTACATTAGACACAGAAATGTAACATGATGTCACTTCTTTGCCATTTCAAGGCACTGCCTTTTAATCTACTTTCCTATGGCTGTCTTTTTTTCCTATGATCAAAGACGGCCATCAGGTGTACAGACACTTAGGTGCTTCATTGTAAACTCATAAACCAGGCGTAATCACCATAAAAGGCAACAGGTGAATGTACCTGTCTTCAAAAAAAATGTAAGGCAACATTTTAGAAAGAGGAAGAAGGATGAGAGGGGCAAACCGCAGAGGAAGAGGAGTAAGGAGAGGAAGAGGTAGAGTTGGAGGTAGACCTGTGTTTAAAAATATGTTCTGTTCTGATTTTCAGTGCAAAATACAACCGTTGGAACTGCAGGATGCTTTGGTAACACTTCATTTTACAGGTCCGCAAATTTCATGGTAATTAGCTGATAATTACCTATTTGAAATTTCTTTGGAATTACCACAATATTTACCTCAAAATGTATCAAAAATGACTTTGTTTGGCTGTCTTGACTTGGGACTTGATTCTGGACTTTTATTATTATTATTTTATATCTATTATAAACAGTATTTAATAATTAAATTCCACTATTTCCATATAAGCAGTAATAAATAGCTGGTAATTTATTGAATACATTTCCAGGAAAAGAATACGATGTTAATTGATATGCTTTACTTCCATGTCTTCTGGTCAATAAATAAGAATTAGCAAATAACTTCTTTGAGATCTTAAAAACCTCCCTGAATCATCACATCAGCTACCAGGTTACATCTGTGTCGACAATAAGTTACACAATGGTGAGATTTGTGCCTGATTACAAGTGTTTTCTCTTAGTTTTGGTTTTCTACCTCCGATGAAGAGCAGCAAACAGCCTCTTCTCAAGCCTAAGGGCCCTATTTGAACCATTATATGCTATTTCAGGATATAATTATTAAATCATGTTTATAATAAAGTCATTTTCGATACATTTTGAGTTAAATATTGGGGTAATTTGGCAGTAATTCTAAAGAAATTTCAAATCGGTTACTTGCTAATTTTCCCCTAATTACCATGACATTTGTGGAGCTGTAAAATGAAGTGTTACTACAGATTTTTACAATGTGGAGAGAAATAAATATATTTATCAGTGTGCAGAAACAACAGACACTTGAGTTGTGTTTGGTCAGTATATTCATGTACTTTACTCTAACAATCTCTGAAAAAATTAAACAAACTATATCATTCTAAAAGGAGAAATGTTAGAAGTGTTTCAGATTGAGCACAGCGGTGTGGTTCACACAGAATCAGATCCTTTGAACCATGGATGTGCCATATGGTGACAGAACTGTGTTTTTATAAATCATTGCATAGCTTTGAAGGAGGTTTTGCAAAAGATCTGAGGTGTTTTGCTACTTGTGTGATTGGTTGTGTGAATTGTGTGTAGTGTTTTGATAAAATGAGCCCTGTTTTCAAAATTGTGCTTAAGCAATTGTATAAATTGTAATAAAGAATTGATGGATAGATTGACAGACGGTCCACAACTGATTTCTATGTTGCTCGATGGACATTTACATGAGAAGCCACAAAGCAACAGCATCCTCCACTGAGCTGTTTATGCTCCTTGTAGTTTACCACGAAACACTGAGTGGGTTGTAATGAGATCTCAGTGTGTCCCCGAGCCATGGAAACCAGAGGACACCAGTAGAAACCTTGGTAATAATGGGAGTGTGTGCTTGTGTTTTTCAGTGAGTGTGGGCTTGTGTGAAATCCTGCAATGTACTAGAGTGTGTACATGTGTTTGTGTGCAAGTGTGTGTGCATGTGCAAAGTAATCCAGAGAGTGTCAGAAGAGATGCTGTTAACTCTCATCTGTTCCCATAACAACTGCAGCAGCCCCACTGTTAGTGAGCTGGCGCACTGACCACCTGGAGGGCTGTCTGGCTGCTAAGCTAACTTCTGGACTTACTGTCTGATCAGCAGGCCACGGATTTACTGACAGTCCAACCAACTGGCTGTTTAAAGCCTATACAGTCCATTTCTTTCAGAAACATGTCACGGGTAACAGTTTAACAGTTGGAACAGCTGGCTTGAGAAGAGGAGCCTTTTGACAATATGAAGAACATACAAACACACTCAGGCTTGCTGTAAACTCCAATAATTAAAAGGCCATTGATGTTTCATTGATGTGTCGGCTATATGAAAAGTGGGGTTGATCAAACTAATGAAAATAGTGGCTTATAGAGGTTAAATTACGCTCCAAACTTACGCTACATTTTGGCGAGGAAAAACTGTCATGTCCATTTTTCAAAGGGGTCCCTTGACCTCTGACCTCCAGATCAGTGAATGTAAATGGGTTCTATGGGTACCCACGAGTCTCCCCTTTACAGGTATGCCCACTTTATGATAATCACATGCAGTTTGGGGCAAGTCATAGTCAAGTCAGCACACTGACACACTGACAGCTGTTGTTGCCTGTTGGGCTGCAGATTGTCATGTTATGATTGGAGCATATTGTTTTATGCTAAATGCAGTACCTGTGAGGGTTTCTGGACAATATCTGTCATTGTTTTGTGTTGTTCATTGATTTACAATAATAAATATATTCATACATTTGCATAAAGCAAACATATTTGTCCACTCCCATGTTGATAAGAGGATTAAATATTTGATAAATCTCCCAAAAAATGTGTGATTAATTTGTAATTATTGGCGATTAACTATGGACAATCATGCAATTAATTGCGATTCAATATTTTAGTCGATTGACAGCCCTAGACATTAACTTAATTTCTAAATTATATAGGCTACAGTATGGTTTATGTCTTATGAAAGGGAGGTGGTGGTTGATCAATGTCTATAAATGTTCTTTCAAGTTGAAATATGATTTTGGTAAGACAATCCTGACACCTAGCGGTAAGGATTTCAAACAACACCTTTGAGGCTTACAAGCTGCTCCCTTCTCTCTTAAGCCAGTCTACTTCCAGAGACATATACATTGTTTTAAAGAGGCACTTCAGTCATATTGCCTGTACAGTATATAGGCCTATATCAGGTACTGATTTATTTTTACATTTGATAAATACTATCCGATGACAATTTTGCTATTTGTATAGAGCCCGTAGGTGCAAATGTAAAGGTGTAAAATGTTTGACAATTCTCGCAAGTAACGTTATCAGTTATTTGTATCCTCGAAAAAGATGTTTTAAGAAACGACTCATAAGATAATACTTTAATAGTCATAAACCGAAGCTGAAAAACATCAAATGTAGCAACAAAAGTGCTTTAAAAGGAGCGTTTAAAGAACAAATGGAAGAGATACGATAACGTATATGTTCATTTAAGGAAATTATACTTGTATGTATAATAAGTGTTTCTGCAACTACAGTCACTTTTGACTCTCCCAAACTAAAAAAAGTCAATACTTTTACAATAATTTTAACCATCGAGTATATAATGCATATAAACAGGTACACATAGATGGGTTGAGATTTTAATTTGTAACATTTCTTTTTTTATGGTTTTCATCACTTGTTCTTAGTAAATGTCCTTACCGCAACATTACAATAAGGTTAATTTGATACATTTTGCTTTTTTAATTTCTACAATATTTTAAGACATTTAAATTAATTTTCATCAAGCTTTGTGCATCTTTGTAAATATTGATATAAAAACTTTAAAAAGAGGGGATTGCATGATTTTCTGTAAACCCTGAAAAATGTAGACAGTAATCATAGATGTCAGTCTTCATACACACAAAATATAAAATATGTTGTGATATGACAGATATTGCAATTCTAATGTCTTTATCACAACAGCTTTGGACATGTTGCAGTAATGACATTTTTGCTAATACGTCAGATAAATGTCAGCTAGCGCGGTGTGCTACATTAGCTTTGACTCTCAGCATCTAAGATTCATGAATTCAACTGTAATATGAAGTTATGTTTAAATGTAGTTCAAAACACACAATCACTAAGCTGTGTGGTGAGGACACACGATAAGAAGAAAGGGTGATCTTAACCTGGTTTTTCTGGATCTTGAGAGTCACCTGTGTGGGCGGCCCAACCTGTCATCCATGTGCCCACCCTTTAACTTCTGTTTCCATGGAAACCAGATTGATTTGGCTTTGAATAAAACTTTTACCGTGGTATTTATTCAGTGTTGTGCGGCAAGGACTCAGAAGTGTGGGACAGGACATTTAGATGAAAAAAATCATGTTAATGATTCATAAAACAAAACAAATCATTTTAATATGGTGTCAAGTTGTTTATGAAACAATTCCATTTGACATAATGTCATATTATAACTGAATTAGCTCATTTATCTCAACATTGAGATCACAGTTGTGGGAAAAGAAGAAAAGTGGTGTTTGGACCCATAAAATGCTTCATAAATGTCATTAAATCACATTATTTAGTGATTATTTTTTATGTTAAGATGGGTAATAACACTGTATAATATATTATCAAGCATTGCACTGCAAATTTTAACATAAATCCAAAATTTCATTGCAGGGACTTTAAAATGCCCGTAGCTGCAGAAGCCCCCGTTTGACGCTGCAGTGGGTAGAAACGGAGCAAATATGATCAAAAAAAGGTTAAAAGTTATTTTTATAAAATGGTCACTATATCCTGACAGTAGTACATGAGACAGGTAATCTGAAAAAAAAAATCATGTTCCTCTGTGTCCTCCGGTGCTCCTAACGGCATCTGCAAGATTTCACAGACCGGAGGAAAACAAGCAGTAAGAGCTGATCTGGAGTCTGTCGTCCAGCTGCCGTCCATGAGAGCCGGCTATCAATCACTGGTGAACTCTGATCAAACGGTAAAACTAGGCAGCGCTGATCAATTATGAATCAATATTCTGCTGTAATGCCTATTTCAGAAACATATTTATATTATTCATATATATATCATATTTATTATCATTGATTACCATTGATTACACGGCTTTGCTGAATACTTGATTCTAATTGGTCAATCACAGCGTTCTATGGTCTATTATTTCTTTATAGCAGACCGTTGCCATGTATAAGAGACCGTTGCTATGTATAACAGACCGTTGCTATGGGCGCAGTTCTGATCTCGGACTCCGGAGGACCATTTTTGTGTCAAATGATTGATTCCTTAAGTAGTCTTGTAATAAGCGGGATAATGTAGAGCTAGCTAGTCGGGGTTATTTCACAGCAATGACCGGCTCGCTGTACATTATCCCTTACATGTTGTCATTTGTTTTGAAACATTTTCCTGAGTACAGAATACTGTGTATGAATCATTTTCCTGGTACAAAATCGCACAAATTGTATTGCACGTAAGGGATTACAGCGAGCCGGTTGTTGTGATGCGGTACATTTCACAACAATGACCCGCTAGCTGTACATTACCCCGCTTATTACACAGCTACTTACTGAAGGAATCAATAATTTGACACAAAAAAACGGTCCTCCAGAGTCCGACATCAGAGCTGCGCCCATAGCAACGGTCTGTTATACATAGCAACGGTCTGTTATACATAGCACGAAAGGAATAGATCGTAGAACACTGATTGATCAATCAGAATCAAGAATTCAACAAATCCGTGTAATAATAAGTAATAACTAATACCTAAAATTGCTTAAGAGTCAAGTTTGGGATGAGTTGATCAAATACAACCATCTGGACTCAAATGATTAATTCAGAATCAATTAAAAATTTTGTAGCTCCAATTGCCAAATCAGTAAATTATTCAAACAAAGCTAGATTCACAAGTTCCATGTCAGGGTCACATTTAATTTCAAAACTTATCAAATAAATTCATACAAATGTTAAGAATGGATAGTGGTAGTAAATGCACTTGGTACAAATTCATCAAGGGGGAGCAAAACAGTCATATTGTTGGATGACGCTAACAGACAGGAAGAAAGACAATTCGCCTGCTCGTGTACTGCTGAACTCCTGAAAAGCACATTGGTAATAATGGTTTTACTTGTGCTCCTACCCGGCCGCTCACGACTCACAAGTTTTAGACAGAAGTCTGTGTCATCTGGCATTTCCAGCAAATTTGGATTCCCTTCAATCTGCCTCAGTGTGCTTGTGGTGAAGATACAACACGAGAAATGTGTCAACCCGACATAAAATGTCTCTTTGCCTTGTGACGTTGTCAAACCTGTGTGTTGTGTCAGAAATACTCCACTTTAAAAACACCGTTTGATTCTAAAACAGCACTTTGTCAACTCTGGGTTAAATCATCTTAATCATAACTAATAAATACAGATCATCCAATCATGGAGTTTGAATTAGTCTGTAAAAAAATGTTTTCCTTGAACTAATTTTTTAACTTGATTTTGAGTTGTTTTATGTCACAAACCAAACCTGGATCATTCTGGACCTTCAAACTGGGATAAAGCCCCTGGCACCTCACGGCCCTCGTAGCTCTAGAATCATTCTTCATTCAGTAAGAAATGGGAGATGTTTTACCAACTAGCAGTGTTACAGTGCACAGACCAGACGGGTAGCTTTTTGTTTCTCAACTCTGAACCTGAGATCTGTCTGAGAGAAGGGCGCCAAATCTTGAACCTCCTGAAACGTGTGCACTAAATCTACTCTAAGCACACCGACAGCTCAGGTTTGTCACCCAGTTAAAACTAAATCTGGGCTATGTGTGCATCGCAATGAGGCCACTAAATTCTTAAATCCGCTAAAATACAAAAATCCAGACATCCTCGAAATGTTGGCTGCAAAAATGACTTTACTGCAGTTTTAATACGTTATTTTTAAAACCAGCATTTGCAACTTCTCTGCATTTTACATTGAATCAAATTAAGTGGACTGAAAGGGTGAACAGGGACCCCACCTTTTGTGCAACAACAACAAAAATACACAGGTAGGTAGGTATCTCTCTCCCCTTTGAAAATCAGATCAGGGAAAAAATGATTAAAAAGAAAAAAAAAACAAAAAACATATGTACAGTACTTTTTAACAAATTCATGAAATTCAGGATTTCTGGCAAACGCAGTCCTGTGTGTGAGACCCCGTGTGTGTTGTGTGTGTGTGCCGTGGCCAAACTGACGCCATGGCTTTAGTAGGTTTTGAGTCCTGCTCCTCTGGATCTGAGCCCCATTACTGCTGAGTTTTCATCCTGGTACATTTTGTCATTTGTGACCTCCCTCGTCTCTCAACATTTCGTTTAATTCTTCTATGTTGCCTAGATCCCTCTCGCCCAGACAAAAGTGAACAGGTGTGTGGTAGGGTGGCACACGCTGCTTCAGCCAGTCAAGCTCTCTATAACTATGACGGCTAGTCCTGCTAGCCTGACTGGCCTGCTGAACAGTTCATACACTGGCTGGTTGTGTTGTGGCATCCTCTGTCTCTGGAGCTCATTGGTTCAGGTTCGAGGAGGATGGAAGGGAGAGTTCAAAATGAGGACGTGACGGTTCCTGTGGGGTTGCTGTAGTACCGCAGCTTCCTTGCTACTGTTGCTATAGCAACAGAGCAGAGTTGGGAACCGCCTTGGCACTGGTACTTCCACTGCAGCCTCTCTGGTCGGTACGTAAGATGGTGGACGTGAAGGAGAAAGTTGGTCAGGAGGAGGTCAGAACTGGGAGAGTGTTATGAAAGAGAGGAGGGGTGAGTTTGTAAAGGGTCAATGACTTTCTCCTCAGGAGGAAGAAAGGAGATATTTGGATCTCCTGAAGGTGAAAAGGAAGAGGTAAAATCAACAGGCTGAAGGAACAGACTGATTTGTCTTTCTTTCCAAAAGAGAAGCTCTCCGTCTCCTTCCACGGAGGGAGAATAGAGCAGCAGAGATCAGGAGGGACTGGGTGAGGTGGGAGCTCGTCTTTGCCCGTCTCCTCAGTGAGACTGACAGGTGGCACAGGCAGGCCAAAGACCGATGAGACGACCAGAGGAGGGAGGGTGGGAGGGACTCCGTGTCCGTCCACTACGACCAAACAGGACAATTAGCCTTAAGAGCTCAGACGGGGCCGCTTCCTTGGAGACTGCTCTTCCTCCTCCTCATCTTCTTCCTCTTCGTCCTCATCGTCAGGGTAGTCCACCAAACCAACCAGAGCAGTCTAAGAGAAACAGGAAGAGACAGAATGACAAAAATGGCCACATATGAAGCACAAGCAAGGCAACTTAAATCATTTGAACCTCTTCCACTCCTTTAGGGCGCCCTCAGCTGACCTGACTTTTTTCAGATGCTGTAGCAGGATCAGTTTTAGAGCTGAACTGGTACCATATGAAACCAGAAAACCTAAGGAATCCATTGGTACCAACCATGGACGTATTAAAACACGCTGACATGTCAGGAAAGAGGTTAAATAACACTACAAAGTTAGGCTACATTTTGGTCAGGAAAAACTAGCATGGTCATTTTCAAAGGGGTCTGTTGACCCCTGACTAGGGATGCTAATTTTGAAAAAAACTCTTAACCGAGCATTACTGTTGTTAACCAATTATGAACCGTTAACTGAAAAGATTTGTGCCTCGCATGCAGCGGTGCGCCAGCTGCAGTGTATGAGCACAACAGATAACTGAGTCCCCAGTTCACCCGTCCGGGAGCGTTACTGTAGCAGCCATGGTGCTGCGTGTAGTGTTGCTGACAGGCAGACACTTTCCCAGTAAAGGTCTCCACCACCACCGTATCATTTAGTTGAGTTCAGCAGGTTTTCAGCTGTGTGTCTGCCCGGCGTAACCATACTCGGTCTGCAGGGCTGGACTGGCCATCTGGCATACCGGGCGTTTTCCCGGTGGGCCGACGTCCTTTTTTCTTTTCCTTAATTGCAACTGGGCTGGCCCAATCGCTCTGTGCCGAGCGGCCACAGTGAGGAGGAGAGAGAGAGAGAGATGAGGGAGTGTAGAGTTTGCGGTAAGCAGTTCTGGGCTGCCTGGCTCAACATATGTCATGAGAGATGAGCAGTAGGTAGTAGGTAGCGGTACGCACTATTTTACTCATTTTACTCTTTGGCGTACCGTGACTTTTCCATGCATACTGGAGCTTCTCACAAGCTGCCGGATCTCCTCTGCCCTCTCCATATCAGGTCACTAGGAGATTCATAATGGAGATACATAACGGCGCAGCGCCAGCGGATTTGCGCTGCGTGCGTTTCCGCGCTGCGTGCGTTTCCGTAGTGAACTGAAGCGCCACGCTATTAATCTCTGCACGAGCTGAAGCCTGGCCCACATCAGAAGCACACTTCTCTGCTTCTTCTGATCCTCCGCTATCCATCTGTCTCTCTGTGTCTGTCTGCTTATGTGTGTCTGCCAGGGATGGGGCAAAAGTGAAGCCGGGGATGGAACCGGCCACCCCCAAGTGCCACCTCCATCAGAGTCTGAATGTGATAGGTCCGATAAGACTCAACAAACATTAATGATGATCTAATGTATTACTGATATACTGTATGAGACCCATCTGAAGTTCACAACATGTTTTAATAAGGAATTCAGCATCATTGATATTGTGACTTAATGCAGTGTAAGTTATAAATTAACAACCATGTATCACTCAGTTTTATAACTGAATCCCTTTTCCCTCCCAGATATATCCCAGTATCTGGCAGATGGGCCAAAACAGCATACTTGCCAAGCCAAAGGCAATTTATGTCAAATTTAGTTTTTTTAACCCTGTTCCTGACAATATACAGCATGTATAATCCTAAAAAGGACAGCAGGGGCAAAAAAAAGAATTATAACTGATGAATATTAGTTTATGCTAGATATTCACGCGCAAAGTTTATGCCAGAGGGGCGAATTATTCAGTTTTCTTTCCTGAGATTTAAAGGTAAAATTAGAAGTTTAACATAAAAATGCTGTTGCAGTGCACTTATTATTTTGTTATTTTCATTGTTTTAAAGTCACTAGAATTCAGGAAACAGTCTCTGAAACTCTTTTTCTGGGGGACAACCCCCAGATCCCCCACTTTGGTTTTGAAATCCGCACTTTTTTTTGAGGTCTGAAGATTAGCAAGTATACACAACAACCACATTTGAAGGGATTTTGTTGAACAGAGCCTTCAACAAAACGTAGTACACACAGCACAAATGTCTGGTCATGGGGCTGGTATGGGCCAAAATGCCAGAGACGATTTTTTGTCCCAGTCCAGCCCTGTCCGTCTGCCCGGCGTAACCATACTCTGTCTGCCCGGCGTAACCATACTCTGTCTGCTAGGCCATTTCTCCTTAGAGTGACGAGCAGCTCCTCTGAGTTTTGCTCGGCTTTTTAATCAATTATTAATATTTATTTTAACCGACAAGCGTTAATCGGTTAAAATGCTTAATGTCGATTAACGGTTAATTATTAACATCCCTATTTCTGACCTCCAGATCAGTGAATGTAAATGGGTTCTATGGGTACCCACGAGTCTCCCCTTTACAGACATGCCCACTTTATGATAATCACATGCAGTTTTTTTGAATGCAGTACAAATGTGTTATCTTCGCCTATTCTAAAATGATGTATTTGAATATTTCTGTATACTGGGGTCCCTAAACAGTCTTAGAATTATATATTCTGGGTATTACTGTAAAGCTGAGACTCTGGTGGATCCAATGAGCCCAACTGTATTCATGTGTGATGATGTTAGTCCCCATAGGAGACATTTCATTTTAGTGAGACCATTTTCTTAAACTTGAGCTCACTATATAAAATGACCTGTGGTGACCTCTAGGATAATCACAGCCTCATGAAACTTTACAGCCACAAACTAGAGACCTAGAGCATTCAGAGGATGGATGGATCAAACTAGAGACCTAGAGCATTCAGAGGATGGATAGATCAAACTAGAGACCTAGAGCATCAGAGGATGGATGGATCAGACTAGAGACCTAGAGCTTCAGAGGATGGATGGATCAGACTAGAGACCTAGAGCATTCAGACGGATGGATGGATCAACTAGAGACCTAGAGCATTCAGAGGATGGACTAGATCAAACTAGAGACCTAGAGCATTCAGAGGATGGATGGATCAGACTAGAGACCTAGAGCATTCAGAGGATGGATGGATCAAACTAGAGACTATGAGCATTCAGAGGATGGATGGATCAAACTAGAGACCTAGAGCATTCAGAGGATGGATGGATCAAACTAGAGACCTAGAGCATTCAGAGGATGGATGGATCAAACTAGAGACCTACTAGCATTCAGAGGATGGATGGATCAAACTAGAGACCTACTAGCATTCAGAGGATGGATGGATCAAACTAGAGACCTACTAGCATTCAGAGGATGGATGGCTTCCTAACTACATTGACAATAAGGTTTTTTTTAGCAGTTTACACAACAAGTTTATACAACAAGTGCTTGCCATCCTATCGACGGAAAATGAAGTCTTGCAGAAATCTCTAAATACAGCATGTCTTTTTATGTGGTGTTCCTCAACGTCTTGGTGTCTTAATGTGGGATTTTGGAGAGATTATTGATCATTTTTATCAGTTCTCCAGTGGTAAAAAATGGTTAAATTTAGCACCAAATCTGTGTAACAAATGATATCAACCCAAAAATTACTACAACAACTTACGAGACAAAAGTGAGCATGGGGATAGCCATCATATACTTCTATCATAATGTTCTACGCTTCATACACTTTCACCAATTTATTTTTAATCATTAAATAATGACAAGAACAACTCGACACACAGCGCGGAGTTGCATGCAGATGATGTACACCACTTCTATGTGACATCTACTGTTGACCTGCTATCTCCTCCTAAAGACCCCTTGTAGCCCCCTAAAAGAGGACAAAAAACGGGTCTATGAAATGAGAGGGGGAGAGGAAAAGTTAAAAAAAACAAAAAAACACTATTCTCAACACTGATTTTCTGCAGGTTCTGTCTGTCAATCATGATCAGTTCTCATTTCTACACGAGGAAGAAATAAGTTGTCAGTTTGTCATTACTTCACTACTGGTGTGGCAGGAAGAGCGACTGTCTTGACAGAGGAAGTGAACTGTTGTTTGGGGTGACGGCTGGTGAGGCAGGTGGGATGACAGCAGCTTTCCCCGTTATTGTTGGCACCATTAGCTCCGTTGGCAGCTCCTGCAGTAACAGAGACTGTGAGTATCAAACTTAAGGGTTGTTGCAATCTGGGGGGAAACTATACATACAGCAATACAGAGCAGCTTACCTTTTTTGGCTTCCATGTACTTGCCGTAGCTGTCAGAGGAAGTCGTTCCTCCATTCGGCCTTCTCCACAGCCTCTCCATCATCATCGTCATCGTCGTCATTGAACCACAACTCCTCATCCTCGTCCAACGACCGTGCATCTCTGCGATATCTACAGGGGAAAATTTACTTCATGAAGTACAGTTATCTACAAACCATAAATCAGTTTCCTTTAAGGATGGTGGGAGCAGTGGGAACTGGACATATTTTAAAAAGGCATAATAAAATTGACGTGTGTTGAATCAGTCTACTGACCTGTTGAGTCTCTGACTCTGCCTGTCTTTTTCCTGCTGTACCGGCCTTTCAGACCCTTGAAGGTCTGGACGTACTAATGGATTCAAGTGCTTTGTAGAAGTTATCACAAATGTGAGCTATGAGAGGACTTGACGTTCCTCCTGGAAAGAGAAGGAAATGGTGGAAAATCACAATCAATCCACTTTCAGTGCCACATCCACATGAACACATTTAATTAAAGAGGACGTGCATATTTCAGGTGCATACTTAAGAAACTTTTTTCTTCTTTTCTCATAGCGGCTGTGCTGCAGCACCTCTTTTCACCCTCTGTCTGAAACACTCTGTTTGAGCTCCTGCCCCGCCCTCCTGAAAAGCCCAGTCTGCTCTGATTGGTCAGCTGGCCCACTGTTGTGATTGGTCAACGAACCAATCTCTTTGGACTCCGCTCTAACTAGCTTTGTTTGAGGGCGTGCCAAACTACCCGTTATGAAAATGTGTTACTTGGTGACATCACCTTGTTACAGAAGAAAGGCAGGACTTCAATCAAGGCGTTTCAGGAGCAGAGTGTCTGTAGGGGAGAATAACTCCCTTTGGCATGGACTATGGGCTTTATAACTTTGCAGACCTTTTACATGCACAAAACAAACTATACAACACACTAAAAAAAAGGGAAAAAGCACAAAAGCAGAATATGTCCTCTTTAAGGTATGTTTTGTGAGTCTACACACCACTTTAATGAACTCAAAGAGCTCTATGATGGCTGAGTTGAGGAGGTTGTATCGGGTGCCGTTGTCCAGCAGGGCATTGATGACGGGCTCAAACAGGTTCCCTTTGATGATGTAGCGGTTGTAGTACTCATCCTTCAGACCAATGATCCTGCGCATGAAACGCAGGGCACCTTGGACAAAACCAGACAACAACTTAGCGAGTGTGTTCATTGAGAAAGCAGCAGAAAGGAGTGTGCATGTGCGTGAACTCTGTGGAAACTTACAAAGAGCAAGGAAGGTGTGTTTTGAGTTCATGAGCATCAGCACTCTCCTGAGCAGGTCTTTGTTCATGATGTAGGTCTTGATGTGATAGGTGTGGTGCTCCACACAGAAGGTCAGCAGCTCCAGGATCAGTGCTAGGAGCTGAGCTGTCTGGAAGTTGTCTACACAAAATAAAACAACAAAGCAAATTTCCAAAAATTCACATTAAGCTGCAGACTAAACTTTACGGTCCTGCCATGTTTCCTTACAAGCCTGATAATGTTCAATTATTCAACTTAAAGCAAGTGTGAAATGCAAGAATATACAATTATCGTATAAGTTCTTTTAAACAAAACAGCATTGGTTATAATTAGGGCTGTCAAAGTTAACGCAAATTATTTTTTACGCCACTAATTTCTTTGACGCATTAAATTTACCTCGATGGGACGCCAATCTTTCAGAGGTTGTAGCGGGCTCAGTTTTAAAGCTAGAGTGAAGATACTGGTATCATATGAAACTAGAAGGAATCCATCGGTACAATCATGTCATACTAGCTTGTCGGGAAGGAGGCTAAATAACGCTCCAAACATACGTTCAATTTTGCCAAGGAAAAACTGGCATTGCCATGTTCAAAGGGGTCCCATGACCTCTGACCTCCAGATCAGTGAATGTAAATGGGTTCTATGGGTACCCATGGGTACCCACGAGTCTCCCCTTAACAGACATGCCCACTTTATGATAATCACATGCAGTTTGGGGCAAGTCATAGTCAAGTCAGCACACTGACAGCTGTTGTTGCCTGTTGGGCTGCAGTTTGCCATGTTATGATTGGAGCATATTGTTTTATGCTAAATGCAGTACCTGTGAGGGTTTCTGGACAATATCTGTCATTGTTTTGTGTTGCTAATTGATTTACAATAATAAATGTATACATACATTTGCATAAAGCAGCATACAGTATTTATCCACTCCTGTTGATAAGACTATTAAAATCTCCCTCTGAGGTTTCATTTTGAACAGAAAAAAAATGTGTGATTAATCACGATTAAATATTCTAATTGATTGACAGAACTAGTTATAATGCTTTACCGCTTTGGGACTATTCATATGATGCAGAAAATCACAGCCACATCATCAGTTAAAGGGGGCTCCTTTTCAGATTCATACTTCTATTTTGGGTTTCTACTAGAACATGTTGCTTCAATATTCAAAAACATTATCTTTCTCAGACTGTCTTTCTGAATATCCCTGTGTTCACCCTCTGTCTGAAATACTCCGTTTTAGTGTCTGTCTCTTTAAGACCTCCTCCCAAAAAAGACCAGTCTGCTCTGATTGGTTAGTATTTCCGTTCTTCCGCATCTGCGCTGTCACCGTCTTCACAGCGTCACTGCAGATGGGGACTCACTGGGTGACACAGAGTTTAGCTGAAATTCTACCAGTGACTGTACAGTTGTGAAATCACAACCGTACGAAAATTTGGATTAAAAATGTGTTTAAAGGCACAGTTTCTGGATACAGGGTGTGTGCATTTCTCCGTGGATAGAGCATTTTGATATTTTCACAGTATTTATAGCACTTAGACCTGCTTTATTAAAAAAAAAAAAAAAGATAAGGAAATCTCCCTCTCTACAATATGGGACCTTTAAGCTATTATGAAGAAGTACTTGGTCATTTATTTCATCCTTTTCTGGTGGGTGCAGGTGAAAGAAAAACTGAATTAAAATGTAATGTTACTATAACTATGATCTAAGACTAATCATTTCCAGTAAACTCTGACATGAACAGGTTTTTGACAGTTGGGAGGTTCGTGGTTGATGTTGAGTTACGTAACACTCACCTGGACAGACCGGGTTGATCTTAGCTGATCCCTCCTGCAGATCTGTAAGGCCATGACACAGAATAATCAGTCAAATTCTCTGTTTATCTTACAGTCTGAAACACTCCAGCTCAGTCTATGGGACGCCTCTGTCCCCAGCTCACCTTTTGAATTTTTGTCACGAGCAGTGTTGGCCAGCAGAGGAGCAGTCAGGACATGCATGCAGTACTTGTAGAAGAAACTCAGAAACTCTGTCTTCTCAGTTTTCTAAAAGGAATCAAATGACAAGAAGATCTGATAAGTGCTGTTAATGTTTTAGTGTTGAACATAGCAAACAGGGGTTTGCAATTTACCAGTTGGCCACAGTGCATCTGAAAAAACATGGCGTTCCTTCACCAGATTTCACAATGGCGGCAGCGTCACAAACTTTCTCATTTTACAGCTGAACAGTACACTACAAGATGATTCTGAGAACATCTGAGGAGAGAAATAGACATTAACGTAACAGAATATTGATTCATATTTGATCAGCGCTGACTAGTTTGACCGTTTGATCATAGTTGGCGAGTGATTGACAGCCGGCTCTCATAGACAGCAGATGGACAGCAGACCTCAGATCAGCTCTTACTGCTTGTTTTCCTCCGGTCTGTGAAATCTTGCAGATGCCGTTAGGAGCACCGGAGGACACAGAGGAACATGATTTTTTTCAGGTTACCTGTTTCATGTACTACTGTCACGATATAGCGATCGTTTTATATATTTATATTTATATATATTATATATATTTTCTTTTTTCATATTTGCTCCAATCTCGCCTTCTTCAGCTTTAAGGGAAATATAATGTAAAATATAACCCTGGCCATCAATACGTAATTTTATTGAAATTCTTGTGCTTACATTGGTGGAAGCCAGCATGTTCTCAGGGTCTATGAGCGTCCTGAGCAGACCCATCAGCTGGACAGCCCCTCCTAACTCTGGGTCAGAGTCACAAATCATCTGCTTGATCACAACATTTATCAGCAGAACGTCCTGTAAACACAAGGAAACACACAGCAGAAGAAGGAGATACAGTCAAAACGATGCAGTTTCGGTCTAATGGTGTATTCAGATTAAAAGGGAAAATCAACAAAAACTCTGCATGACAGTAAAGTAACCCTAACCCTACTGGAAGGAAATGTATTTCAAAGAAAGATAGTGGATTCCCTGAACTAGACAGGCTCCGCTTCTTTTATGTATAGAAGTGGAAGTAAAACACAAGAGGGCCTCGTCGATAACTAGTAGATCAAACTTTTTTATTTTATAGAGTAATTCTATTTTTTGTCTGTTTTTTTATTTATAATTTGCATGTTTGTTTTGATTTTGATGTTAACAATGCAGCTAAATTAAATTTAATAAGGTTCTATGTGTAAAACGTAGCATTTGGTCAATAAACAAGATTTTGTATATGGCCCCCAAAAAGCTAGAACCGGCTCTGCTAGCTGCACATCCTAAAGTGGGTGGAGCTGTTGGACAAGATGCTTCCGTCGTGGGGTGAGACGCAGCATGTTGCCACGGAGAGATCTCATTGCAGCCTTATTACCCATAGGGGACGAAAGAGGAGTAAGTAAGTAAATAAGTGGTTAACATTAGACACATGATTTCAGCTGTTGCAGAGTTTTGACTCCTCATAGTTAACGTAACATTATAATCAGCTCACTCACTGTAAACGCAAGCGTCGGCTGCTGACTCGTTAGCGAGCGTTAACTGTGAAGTTACCGTTAACATCAGACAGTCTAACGTTAGCTAACTGGTAACGTTAATACTAGAACGTTTACCTCACTGACTTGGGAGTAATTTTCCGTTGCTGCTGCGGCTGTCGTGAGGTCACAGGCTGGCGGTATGTGCCGTGTGTGTACGTACGGGACGGATTGGGTCGGATGTTGTCATGGATTAATGATAACGGCGCGCTACACAAAGCAAACGTGCAGTAATATTCATCTCCGTAATGGGTATTTTTCTTTCAACTCTCATACCAAATTCTTCTCGAATTTAATTTTCATCCTCCCCGATCTTATTTTTTCCGGCCCCGGGACAACGGGACGCCCTTAAGTTCGAGCCCGGCGTGGCGCACTGCCACAGAGGAAATGCACCTGGTGAGGGGCCAGGCAGCTCAACCATTGAGAGGTGTAAAGATATTTTCAGTTCATTATGAAACTGTGGCGGGACAAATTACATTAAGGCGGGCCACAATTGTTAATGGGAAACACTGTACGTACGCATTACAGTACATCATTTGCAAACATGCAGTTAGGATTTTCCCATCAATATTATCCCACAAGAAAACGGACTTATCTGAGAACATTGGACAGATGAATAAAAATACATGGACTTTACCAATTTGGGAGGCTCCCTGCAGCAGCTTCTAGGTCCACACAGTGTGGCATGACTGAGATTAAAAGCTATTGTCTGAGGTAAACCATTATTGGTCATTGTTTATTGGTAGGAGAAGGAACAATCACCCCGTTTCTCTGGAATAGCTCGGCTATATTTCTTATCCATTACTTAGTAGTGTTGTCAAAAATATAGAAGTATCAATATACTGTATACATCAATACTGAATATTTGAAGCTGTTTCAATACTCATTTTCTGCGGTATTGATACACTGGTATCAGCGGCGCTTTCTGCTGTCTGTTCTCTCCCACAGCGAGTTGGGCACACACAATGCTATTTATCTTTTAATAAAATTCTTAAAATATATGTCCTCAATGTTGTCAATTTTTCCCTGTGGTATTGAAAATGGCATCGAACATCATTATTTTTCAAGGTATTGTATCAAAGTTAGAAATTCCAGTATTGTGACAACACACAAAAAAAGACAAATGGCCTCTTTTAGCTTAGCTTTAAGTTACAACTCGTACCAGCGTATTTTCATGTCAAAATGCGTACAGGTTGGCAGGTCTGAATTTTACTCCACTGTATATCTCATAGACTGGAGTAAAGCAAAATGCTCACAATCACATGGGTATAAAAGGCTTATTTGATATTTAGAGTTCACCTCGATTGCCAAGTCCTCGGAAGGAGCACTGCTCTAAGGGCCTGTAAGGCTTTACGTGCACATTTAGGTTTTCATTTGGAAAGCTTTTTGCCATGTGCAGTTATTTCTGCACATGGATTGTATGTAAACTTGATGCAGCACAAAGCTATAAAAATTGCATGAGGGAAATACTGTACAAGTCAGGCTATGTTTGTACATCATTCACCCATCTTGAGCACAATACATCATTTAAATATTCTGTTCAACTATTACTTTTGTCACAATAATGCTGTGCTACATAAAACTTTTTGAAAGATGTAGAATTTTATAAATGCAATCCTGGGGTGAACTTAACTACTCCCTAGCATCTAAAAAGTGCAAGCGAGCTTGTTGAGCGTGATGTGTAGAAGCTTACGTCGTCTGTCTGCTGTGGTTCCTGCATGACAAACTCCCTGACCATGGAGGGGCTGAATTCCACCAGGTAAGAGAAGATGTCTGTAGCTGCTGCCCTCACCTGCAGGTCATCCATTCCCTGAACAGGAGAAAAACGATTTAAAGCCCAGAACAAAGAGACAATTCTACACAATAAAAGGTTTACCCAGTTTAATCATTCATAGACAAAATACTAATATGGAGTATGTTAAACCAAGGAACTGTTTCATTAACAGCAAAATCACATAACAGCCAGAACATACCATGACTATTTCAAGAGCAGGTAAAATGCCTAGATTTGCCAGAGTTTTGAAGAAAGCGTCCCTGTTTTGTGGTTGCAACGTTTGTGAAAAAGCACAGAATTCCTTGACAAAGTTCACCTGAGGAGTAGAGAGGGAAAAAACAGATGCAATGGTTGATCAGCATTAGACAATTAAAACAAGGGTCAATGACAAAAACACCACCCCCAAGCATTGTTTCATTGGTCATATTGTACAGCAGTGGGAGAATTTATTTCTGGTCTCAAACACAGTCATCTTCTCCATTCCAGGATGTGAAGCTTTTCAAAAGTTGATTAAATGACAAGTGAATGGACCAATGAAGGAATTATTTCCTATTTCACTCTCAATGAGAGCCTACACTGTTGAATGAAAAAATATGTTGCCAACATTGTTGTATTACAAGCCAATAGACAAAGAGGTAATTCGTAAAAAAAACAATATGGAAAACTGTGCAGTAAATATTTAACCCTTGTGAAAGAAATGGCATTATACAGAGCAGAATGAATCCATATAACAAGAACAGTAATACTGAGCAATGAAAGCTAACATCACTTACAAGCTCTCTCCTTTTACTGTCCTCTGTGGCTTCATCTGTGAGCTGTGCAAAGACCTCTGTTAGGAACTTCTCATCCTCCTGTGGCACATGAAAAACAGGGTTAAGAAATCAAGATACTGAAGACATCAGGCTAAAATACAAAGACAAAAAAGAGGAATACAAAACTGAATCCTGGACAGTTTGTATTCATGTTTTGCAGCAATAAGAATCAAAAAGGGTGAGTTATTCCAACAACACAGAGAAATTCACTGAATGACTGGCTCTAAAATACAATCATTGGATGGCGAACACTTGAATATAAAATGGATGGACTGTAAGTTACGGTTTGAAACATGAAAATATTGTATGGTGCAAATTATTTTCAATTTACCGCCTCACATAAGCTCCATATTAAAATCCACTTACAAGCAATACAGTGGACCTTCACTGAAAGACCTTTCAAAAATGTTTTCATTACCAGCTGTGACAGCGACGCTGGTATTGTTTTCACCTTGTGAGTCGGTGTGTGTGTGCCAACATGGCAAAATGTGGTCCTTGAGATGCCTACTGTATCGGGAACTACCACAAAAGCTTTATGGAGTGCTTTGCTAGGTGTTTATATTTCTGCCAACAGATTTTGTCATGGCGATAGTGCAACAGTGCAACCGTGCAAGATGCAGACACAAAACTTTACAGGTATGTAGTTGAGGTCAATATGAAGGCAGAGTTAGAAGATGGGTGTTGTCCAAGCAAAGGAGCTGGAAGTAGGGGGGTAGGAAGTGGGGAAGAGGGCATTGTCCCCCAAACACACTTTATACCCCTGGCCCTAAAATATCGATTGAGATATTTTGTCAAAAATATTCTGATATTTGATTTTCTCCATATCGTCCAGCCTTAGTACAGGTAGATTATCACAATCCTTATCCATTTCAATCTATGAAAATACAGTTATTAATTTATCATAAAGTCTGAGCTTTGTTATTGTCTGGAACCGCAGGGGGGACAGGTTCCCTTACACCTGTCAAACAAACGTCAGTCAGGGACAATTGATTATAGATTAAAATACTGTACATGCAATAATGTTCAACTGCAACCTGTTCAACTGGAAATTAAATTTGGTATAGAGAGACCCATTTGACAATGGCTTGTTGATGAATTGTGCCTTAAAGTGATATAAGTTACCTGGTTTGGATCCTTACCTGTAACATACTGACAATCTCCACCTTGTTGAAGAAGATGAAGGACGTGAGTGTGGACAGGAAGTTCTCCTCAAAAACAGATGGCGTGGGCAGGATGATGTCCTGGATGTACTGCACCCGGTAGGTCTGGTGGATCTTCTGACGCAGCTCAGAGTCCGTGATAGGGATCACCTCCTTAAACTTAGCTGTCTTGGTCAAGAATTCCCGATGCCGTTTAGGCTGAACAAGCGCTGGGTCATATTCAAGGCAGCCCACCACATCCATGATACAGTCATCAGAGAACATCACCTCAAAGAGGGCCGCTTTATTGAGGAACAAGACACCTCGGACAATCTCATAGAGGTGATGTAGACCTTCTCTGTTGTCCAGGTCCTCGCATACTCTGAAAAGACCCAGGAGTTTCTTGATGTAGCCCTCGCTCATCAGGGCCAGGGCGAGTTTTTCCCTCCGGATGGGCGAAGACAGGACAGAGGTAACCAGATCAGCGATCTCCTCCAGTCGGCTTAGCTCGCAAGGAGGAAGCTCCACCAGGTGGCTTGTCTCTGGAATCTCCTCGAAGCGCTCCTCCTCCGACTCATCAATGGGGTCCTGCGTGATGTCCAGGGCAGGGTCCTTGCCTTGAACCTGGGAAATAAATAGTTGGTAGATTAGATTAATTTGTATATTAGCCACAAAACCAAGCCTGGTGGAATTTGTTTTCAATACAGTATGTAGACTCTGCAAACAGATCCGTAAATACAAATACATAAATGGACAACAGCAGACAATCATGGTTAAGCATGTCAGTGGTGTGTGTGTAGGGATGAGTTCAGAGTCCTGATGTGAAGTGAAGAATTAAACTAAAAATAGCAATGTACTACCTCTTGCCCTGAGTGGTGGTGTCAATAGAATTTCAGCAGCAGCAAACTGGCACCACTCCCGTTTGTGTACTCCTCGGTAAACAAATGTTTTAAAAGCACAAAACTTGGTATAACTGGATTGACTTTACCTGGCAAATCTTCTCCCATATCTCATCACAGCCTGCTTTTTCCTGGAAACTTAGGGCAAGGTCATAATTATCTGCTTCCGACCAGACAATCAGTGTGTCCTGGAAGGAGGAGAAAGAAACATTAAACTGTATACAAATGCTTACCATATTCACAGAACATGGTTGCATGCGCTCACACACAAAGGTAACATTCTCAAAACACATTACAAAAAGAGGGAGACCTCACATATTAGCAACACGCATACAAGCACTTTTATGCATTTTAAATGTCCTTTAAAATGATGAATGTGATTTCTTTGTCTACAATCACATATATTATCTCAAATCATATGGCATGTGTGTTACAAATTCATGGTACTGATAGTTAACATGATGAAAAACATGCTGGTATTGTAAATACTGATGTGACCTGCCTATTGCTTGTTTCCAGGTTTACACTCTCCAGATACTGAATTCCCATTGTCTGCACTGCATCATGGTAGCAGTTAATTGTCCATCAACAAGTCTCAATGTTGAAATTGTTACATTTCCACACTCTAACTTTGAAAATACTGAGGTATGCATGTGCATGTCTTTTGTAGCTGATCCAGACTCAGATGATCTCTTCTTACCTGTTGTTTCTGATATGCGGTATTCGGGCTTATCTTCGACTCCAATAGTAGAGATCCTAAAACACAAAGACTTAGTTAACTTTTCAATTCCGAGCTAGTGTGAATGATCACAACAAAGATTATCACATGATAAGGTAACCAATTCTTGAAGGTTAAGGCCAATTAATGTGCCTGGCAGTCAGAGAGCATGTAACGCTGAGTAGACAAAGTGAAACGCTTAATAAAACAATGTTCCAAAAAGACGAAGTTAAAGCTAACAACAGATGGGCTCACTATCGCTAGCCTATTCCAGTGGGATTTATGTTTTGGAGGAGATCTGTGCGTAGACCCACACTGTTTTACTATCCTGAGCAAAAACAAGTTTGTGAATTTCAGACTAGACTTTGAAGGCCCCCCGCCCCCACCCCCCATGCTACTGAGATCACGTAGCCTGCTAAATTAACGAGCCTGCTAGCACCAGCTACTCAATACATGATGGACTTGTATCTAGGAGCAGTGATAGTACTGCTTGTTCTCACACATTCAAACCACTGGCTACAAACGCTGCAACAAAGTCAAAGAAGCAACCCCAAGAAGTGAACCACGTAGCTCTACATACTGGCCAACTGAAGTATTAAGTTAGCGTGCTAACGCTAGCTAACGCTAGCCAACGGAACATCACTGTGGCTATGCTAACTGGGAACTTACCGTCTGATTCGGCCCGAACTAATAACGAGATTCCCTTCAGTCGTTCAACAAACGTAGACGAAACGTGTCCGGTACCCCGATCGTCCCACTGCCGGTCTTCATTTAGCGTATAGACTTTCACTCGCCGCCGAGTGTCCGACATGGTGAACCGAGTCGGAGCTAGCAGGCTAGCAGGCTAGCAGGCTGCTAACAAGCTATCAGCTCAGCCCGTCTGCTGTGTTCTACCCTCCTAGCCTCCTAGCCTCCTACCCTCCTAGCCTCGACCTGTTAACTCGGTTTCCACCCGCATGTTATAAAACATGCACGTCTTAGTCAAGTTCCCAACAGCAGTGACGTGTATCGCTAGCTATTTCATAAACATATTACGTTCACGACGTGAAACAAGTCAACAGGAGGCCTCTTATCAAACAGTGAAATTCACAGAGAACCCAACAACTCTAACGGCCTTCTTGCTAACGTCCACAGACCGCCATCTTGTAATCCGATCTTGTGTTCTTTTTCTTCTTCGACGTCAATCAAGCGCTAACTGCCGCGGGGTCTCCTCCTCCGAGCGACATCATCCAATGGCAACACCGTCAATAACGCGCCACCTACAGGGAAGTAGCAGCATTTACCTGCACATGACTTTATGGAGACAGATGGAGCAGAAACACTATCAGGTTTATTGTCAGGTAGGTTTTAACATACATATATAGGCCTACATACATACATACATACATACATACATACATACATACATATATAGGCTTACATACATACATACATACATACATACATACATACATATAATCCTACAAACATACATACTTACATATATAGGCCTACATACATACATACATACATACATACATATATAGGCCTACATACATACATACATACATACATACATACATACATATATAGGCCTACATACATACATACATACATACATACATACATACATATAGTCCTACAAACATACATACATACATACATACATATATAGGCCTACATACATACATACATATAGGCCTACAAACATACATACATACATACATACATACATACATACATATATAGGCCTACATACATACATACATACATACATATATAGGCCTACATACATACATACATACATATGTACATACATACATATATAGGCCTACATCATACATACATACATACATACATATAGGCCTACATACATACATATATAGGCCTACATACATACATACATACATATATAGGCCTACATACATACATACATATAGGCCTACAAACATACATACATACATACATACATACATACATACATAAATGCATACAAACATACATACATACATACATACATACATATAGGCCTACATACATACATACATACATATATAGGCCTACATATATACATACGTACATGAATACATACATACATACATACATACATACGTACATACATACATACATACATATATAGGCCTACATACATACATACATACATACATACATATAGGCCTACATACATACATACATACATATATAGGCCTACATACATACATACATACATACATATTTAGGCCTACATACATACATACATACATATATAGGCCTACATACATACATACATACGTACATACATATAGGCCTACATACATACATACATACATATATAAGCCTACATACATACATACATACATACATATATAGACCTACATACATACATACATACATACATACATACATACATAAATGCATACAAGGTGGAGTCAGGTAAAATGGGCCACTTTTTGGTAAATGATTAATAAGACCATCAAATAACACTCTGCATGAGATCTAGTGGTATTTTTTATAAATTGGCATGGGTCTCTTAAATATTTATTTGTAAAAATAAGTGAAATAGTATAATTGTTTTGGAATTATGAGAGTCAGAGTATCAACAGGTTCCCTCTTGAGCTACGACACAATGTTCAGGTAAGATGGGCCAGTATGAAAAGAGGGCATGCAACACAGTAATTTCAGCTAAAATCATTTTAATTTGAACAGTAAATTAACAGTAACTATTATCACCATAAATACATTTTTGCTTGGATACACATTAGACCTATGAACCTCTTTTACACCCTCAATTTCTGTGTCAATTTCTGTGTAAAAGTGTGTTGGAATGTGGCCCATTTTAACTGAAAATAGTGGCCCAATTTAGCTGACATGGTTAAGCTAAAATGGGCCAGTACCTAAAATTACTTTTTTCAAGAAAATCTACGTTTTTTTTTATTTCAACTTTTTTATTTGAAAGAGCTCGTCAAAGCATTGCTCATAAACATTTTGCTTTGTTTGTAAGCCATATTATAATTGCTTTATCATCTTTATTAGTGATGAGTGACAGGTAACACTATGCCCTGCCCATATTAGCAACCTCAGACCAATCAAAACTCTTCCTACATGTCAACTAGTGTTGTAGCAACAATGCATCTCCGGGTTCTCCGGTTTCCTCCCACAGTCCAAAGACATGCAGGTTAGGTTCATTGATGACTCTAAATGTCCCGTAGGTGTGAATGAGAGTGTCAATGGTTGTCTGTCTCTATGTGTCAGCCCTGTGATAGTCCGGAGACCTGTCCAGGCTGTACCCCCCCGCCTTCACCCAATGTCAGCTGGGATCGGTTCCAGCCCCCCCCCCCGACCCTGAATAGGATAAGTGGTTACAGATCATGGATGGATGGATCTCATCTGATCATTCCAATACACTGATATTTTCACAACAACATGGCCATCCTGAATGAAGCTTAGTGGTGAGTGAGAGTGGTGGGTAAATGGTCGGCAGACGCCGCTTTGCTTCATGTTCGTATGATAACGGCTTGTGTATCCGCCGTCCTCGGTCATCCAGTTTCCCTTTTAAATGGCGAATACAGACGGCAGCGACCTGCTGGTGTGGAGAGTTATTTCATCTCACGCAGGTGCAGAACGTACGTGGTAGTTGGCCGGGGCTGTAGTCTTTGCGGTGTGTTCGAATGCAACTTTTTGGCCAAGACAAAGGCAATGTGAGGCGACTCAAAGGTTGCCCTTCATCGCCGCTAGTTCTTTGATGTCGATTTGGTGTGTCTGGGCCTTAAGCATGTGTTTACTGTGACAGAAAAGTGAGGGGTCTGACAAAGCGTCAGTATGAGACGAGTTGGGATGAGAACTTGTTGCAGCACAACTTCCCCTGACTGAAGAGGCTTTCAAGCAACATGTTCTGAGAGCAATGTATTCAATTCAATGGATTTATACACCCTGATACTCTGGCGTCATAGCCATCTTCCAAGGGCACTTCTCTGGAATCCCATTGGAAAAAGATGGACAGTCAGACAATGGATCCATGAGGCCACGTTGTTCCAGAAACCAGCTGCTCTACAAAAGCTCAGAAACATCCCACACCTATACAGCAGTGATGGGACCTGTAGCGACCGCAGAAAATTCCAGTGCCTTTTAGTGGGATTGATGTGAACTGAGTTTTGCTTGTGTCCCTTTCCTGAGTGTCCAAACATGACACATTTTGTCACTGAGGATAATGTGGATGGACATGCTTCATTCAAAAGATGGAAAAAGCAAGAAAAAAATAGACCAGAGAACGTTTTGTGTTTATATGGGTGTTATATATTCATACTTAAAAGTTTAAGTGCAAATTATTACTTTTGCATCAAGAGCATTTATTAACTCCTTAAATAAAAATTGATACAAAACTTTCAATAAGTGTTGTGTAACAATTTCTCCCTGATTGAAGTGTATGTTTAAGTATGTATTGACTGCAGACATGCCATTAACCCCATTTACCCCCCATTTCATGCTTGGAACACGTGATACATTTCTTAATGTATACCACTGACCATACCTGCTACTGTTACATATCATATATTACCATGCCATTCCAATAAAATCCTGATTGGTGTTTCTGGGACAATCCCAGCCAATGCTACTTAAAAGTAAATTAATACATTCATCATAGACCTTCATATTTAATATTTCCACTTATTGTACTTATGTGTTTGTAGTACTGTATTTCATCAATGCATTGATATAGTCACATTCTGTTTCTTCACACATGTAGAGGAACCCATTGGCCACTATCACACCAAATTTAGGATGAATCAGAGCTAGCATTATGAAATTACATGAGTTTTGGTGTACCATCTCCCATTCGGCTTGGCTTTAATTTTGCCATCCATCCATCCATCTTCAACCGCTTATCCGGGGTCGGGTCGCAGGGGCAACAGCTCCAGCTTTATTTTGCACTTATTTTATTTATGGGGTGTGTCACAATATCTGTCAATTTAACCACTTTTGCAGTAAAATATTTTTATACAAGAATCCATTTCATATGTAGGAGACCAGAGAGAAAATAAAAAACATTGTTGTGCTTTGTTCTATCTCTGGTAGGGTATCTCAAAAACTAAACTAACTAACTCCTGAACTCCACCAAATGAAATCCATGAATCTCCAGCTTGAAAGACTTTCCAAGAAAACCAGTTTAACAGTCCATCACCAAGCCTACACAGATTACCTTCAACAATACAAAGACGTTCTCTCCACAGCCCGGTCCACCTACTACTCTCATCTCATACACTCTGGCTCCACAAACCCCAGGACTCTCTTCTCCACCATCAACAAACTTCTCAAACCCAGTGACAACATCTCCAGTTCCTTCACAGCCAACAAGTGCAACGCTTTCCTCTCATTCTTCCAAACAAAAATCAACACCATCTACACCAACCTGACCACCACCCCCGCCCTCTCCACCGCCCCACCCGTTCCCCCCGCCTGTACCACCCAGCACCTGTCTCTGTTCTCCCCTCTGTCCTCAGTGGAGCTATCTGACCTCATGGTTTGCCTGGTAAAGCTCTACCTATGTTCTGGACCCCATCCCATCCAATTTTGCCAAGGACTGTCTCCCAGCTATCTCCTCACTCCTCACACACATCATCAACTCCACCTTCAGTTCTGGTTCAGTCCCCGAAGCACTCTAACTGGCTACTGTCACCTCCATCCTCAAAAAACCTGGCCTCAACCCTGATGTCATGACTAACTTCCTGCCCATCTCCAATCTCCCCTTTCTGTCTAAAATACTGGAACGTGTAGTCGCCTCACAACTGAAAACCCACCTCATCTCCAACGACCTGTACGAACCATATCAATCCGGTATCCGCTCAAAACACAGCACAGAAACAGCATAGAAACAGCCTTCCTCAAAGTCACCAATGACCTCCTCCTCTCCTCAGACTCTGGTCACCTCAACATCCTCATCCTCCTCGACTTCAACTGCACCTCCTCCCCCGCTCCTCTGTCCCAAGGCGTCCCCAGGGTTCGGTGCTTGGTCCCCTTCTGTTCATCCACTACCTGCTTCCCCTTGGTCACATCATATGCCGCCATGGCCTCCACTTCCACTGCTACGCCGACGACGACCAGCTCTACATCTCCACAAAATCCATCACCACCGCTACATACTCCACTCTGTCCAACTGACTCACTGAAATTAAATCATGGGTGCAAATCAACTTTCTCAAACTCAGCTGTGACAAATCAGACATGATCGTCATCGGTCCAAAATCACTCACCAGAACCGCTCACAACTTCTGCCTCACCATCGACAACTCCACTCTGTCCCCCTCCCCTCACATCCGTAACCTTGGAGTCATTTTCGACAGCCACCTCTCCTTCGAACACCACTTCAACCACATCACCAGGACTGCCTTTTTCCATCTCAAAAACATAGCTCGTCTCCGCCCATCACTCTCCTTCTCTGATACCGAAACTCTGATCCACGCTTTCATCACATCCAGAATCGACTACTGCAACAGCATTCTCTACGGCTCATCATCCAAAATCCTCAATAAACTCCAATACAACCAGAACTCTGCTGCCCGTCTGCTCACCCATTCCCGGTCCCGTGATCACGTCACCCCTGTCCTCCAGAACTTCCACTGGCTCCCTGTCCCACAATGCATCCAGTTCAAACTCCTTATCCTCACTCACAAAGCCCTCCATAACCAGCCCCCCAAATTGTAAAGAGCTATGATGCCCCAACCTTATCTGGCCCATTTTACATGATGGCCCATTTTACCTGACTTACCACCCTACATACATACATACATACTGTACATACATACATACATTGTACTGTCACCTTTATATACTTTTACTTACTGTTTTACACCTGTTTATATCTCTGTATGTACCGTATATATTTATTACTTCTCACATTCCTGTTTACATTCAGTTTATTCATTTTGCAATTACTGTCTACCACAAATTTAGTCCACACATTTTATTTGATATTTTATCCTTATATTTTTAACTTTGTACTATTTTATGTCTTTTACATTTTTACATGCGTGATTTTCTTTTCATACATAGCATATTTAACGAGCGTTGTTGGAGGGCAGCCTGAGATCCAAGATTTTCATTGCCTATGACAATCTCTGTAAATGTTTTGCATATGACAATAAAGAACTTGAAACTTTGGTGCATAACAATAAACATAGTAAGAGAAAGGAAAAAGAAGACACAAGTACTACAAAAGTCCAGCATCATAGAAAAGGAACATTTACAATAAAAATGTGAAACTAAATGAAAAAATGTTTTTAAATTAAAAGATTGTACAGTGTTTAGAGGGTGAGGAGGATTGGGAGTGCAAAATATTGAGCATGGAAGATGCAAATGTTAACAATATGAAGTAAAGTATTAAGTCAAAAAGTGTGTTAATGTACCATTGAGTAAGATGTGGAGACTTTACATTAACATAATGTGTGGTGTCCATAGGGTGCCCGGGCCTTGTTGATGAGGCCAGCTGCAGTTGGGAAGAGACTGTCCTTCTGGCGTGATGTTTTCGTCTTGATGGACTGTATAATCTTGCCAGAGAGGAGTGATTCAAAAAGTTTGTGTTCAGGATTGGAGCTGTCATAAACTTTCTTGCTGGAATCATGATCCTGTAAGCGTACAAGTCTGGCAGATTGCAGCCAATCACCTCAGCAGAGCAAGTGATATGCTGCAGTCTGCCATTGTCTGACCATTTGTTTTACTAGCATGTGTTCCACTAGCCCAGTGGTTCCCAGTGGCTTCATCACCAACCCACACACACAGGCACACACAAACACACACACACACACACACACACACACACACACACACACACACACACAGGTAAAACAATATCAAATACAATTATAACAAATACAATTGCAAACAAGTTGTAAGATAGGGGCACTATATCATATGGTTGCACCTAAGAAATAAAAATAAAATAAAAAGAATTCAAGCGGAACCGACGTGACATGCACTGTGTTCCATCCACGCCCCCCAGAGCGGCTCATGTTACAGATCGACTAGTGGCAAAACCAGAGAGAGAGAGAGAGAGAGAGAGACACACACAGCGACACAAAGAGAGCGAGAAAGACACAGAGTGCCACAGAAGAGAAAGAGAAAAAGATAAGAGATAGGAAGGAAGCGATGTACCAAGATGGACAGATTGTGACTGGTATGAAGCGCAAATCAGATGGCAAGTCTGTTACAGCTGTAACAGGCTGACGCGACCACCACAACAACGGCACAAAAAAAGGTGAAAGCAAGAAATATAACGAGGCATATCTGTCCCTGGGCTTTACAAGCACTATGGTCGGCCAAGAAGAGAGACCCCAGTGTGTTGTGTGTCTTCAAATACTGGCGACAGACAGTATTTGACAGACAGTTTAAAAACCTACTGTTAAATGGGGAAATGTAAGTTGTTCACTGTTCCTAACTTCAATTTTAACATTTGAAGTAATTTTACTTGAAAATATATTCAAGAATGGATTGCAATAATATGTCTGATAGCACTACTTGAAAGCAACCTAAAGTCCAATCTTTTTGGAAATTGATTTTATTATTGCTATTTTTTTTTTCAAACTGAACAATAAACTGTTGTAGTGGAAAAGTGAAGTGATATGTTACTTATTTTAGAAAGAAAAACAAATATTTTATAGAGTTTATATATTTTAATGCAATTAATTCAAAACAAAGAAGGTAGGACCCATTTGGGGTGGGAGGGGTCGGATGCGTTGAGGGGGCTTACAATGTTCCTATATCATCGAAGGGGGCTTGACAGAAAAGTTTGGGAACCACTGCACTAGCATGTGCTCCACTAGCATGTGCTCCACTAGCATGTGTTCCACTAACATGTGTTTCACTAGCCTGTGTTCCACTAGCCTGTGTTCCACTAGCATGTGTTCCTAGTGTTCCACTAGCATGTGTTCCACTAGCATGTGTTCCACTAACATGTGTTCCACTAGCCTGTGTTCCACTAGCCTGTGTTCCACTAACATGTGTTCCACTAGCCTGTGTTCCACTAGCCTGTGTTCCACTAGCATGTGTTCCACTAGCATGTGTTCCTAGTGTTCCACTAGCATGTGTTCCACTAGCATGTGTTCCTAGTGTTCCACTAGCCTGTGTTCCCACTAGCATGTGTTCCTAGTGTTCCACTAGCATGTGTTCCACTAGCATGTGTTCCTAGTGTTCCACTAGCATGTGTTCCACTAGCATGTGTTCCTAGTGTTCCACTAGCATGTGTTCCACTAGCCTGTGTTCCTTAATTTAAACTGTACTATTAACTATTAGGTATCTTACACGATCAAGTTAACGTTAGCACCAAGCCTCCAGGGAATAGCCGTCCGGTCGTTGATCCCAACTTTCGTAGTGGTCAAACGGCAGTACTACATCTTCCGTGTACGTCACGTGATGCCATTGGGCCCAAAATGACTTTTTTCCCATAGACTTCCATCGGGAAAGAGACGTCTGTAACTCAGAGAATCATTTATTTGAGGTGAATCAACTCCTGAGTATGAAACACTCTAACAGTCCTTATTTAAATCATCAGGTCCTAAAAGTTGTTAAAACACCTAATAGCTGAATCCAGAGTTATTTCCCTTCCTCCGTTCATGTGAATGAGACCCAGACCGAGGGCTGGGGCGCAAGCCGTGACGACGGCGTGACGTTGGGACCCCGTGACCGAGTCATGTGACCGAGCAGACGCTACTGCGCATGTTCCATGTGTCCGAGATCCGAGTACTTTTCCAGATGGAAGTGGAGCCATTTAGTCTTCATGCTCCACGGAGACACTCTGATAGGCATGAACGAGGCCCCGCCTCCAACGCCTTGATCCAGTTCTCTTCATACATCCCATGGTTAGCACTCATTCGGTGGTTGCCTAGCAACAATAAAAAAAGAAACAGCAAATCCCAAAGAACACATACTATCTGATTGGACATGAAAAGGCAGTACGGTGCACCTCTCTGTTCGATCAGGGCCTTAAGACTGGAACCGCCCTACTGACCCATTTAGACAATTTGGTGTTGAAAATGTGCTCGTAGACACACTGCGGGACACAATGTGCAATGCGTTGCACAAAAAATGGTGACAAGGGCACATTTCACACCTGTGCATAATTTGAACACAACTGGTCTGAGAGAGTAGCTGTTAAGAAGCAGGAACTCACAGCTTTATTTGTCCAACTACATCTGCAAACACACAGTACACGGATCATGAAACAAACCTAAATGCCACACATGACATGATAGCTGACAGTCCAGCTCTGGGTCACCGCACCGTGCGAAGGTGGCATCGTATGAACACGTCAGATACTGGAACAGGCTTGTATGATTCATATCATTCAGATTATATGCAGATAGATACTGTAATGTTCAAAATCACAACCCAGTGTACACATTGCTCCACACAACAAACAAAGAAAAGAGTCATCTGTCGGAGGCAAAGTCCTTGAGGAGGTGAAGGTTCACATTATAATGTTCAGTTCAGTTCGACAGTGCTGAATGTTCCAAAGGTTAACGGAACAAAGCCGTATAGTCTGTTGTGTTTCAATCCGTCAGTCCACTTTGACCACACTGTAGATCTTTGTAACGAACCAGAAACAGGAGAAGAAGCCGATAGAACCTGAGGAAAGAGAAAACACACCTTTAATTAGAGCTACATTAAATCATGTCAAGGGGCAGTTGGGTCACCATCAATGATGAAAACATAAGTGTTTTCATACATATTGTAGCCCTGTAACTCTCAAAACTGTTTCCACTACAAGAAGACTTACTGTTTAATATTAGAGCTTTATTTAAGACTCAGCTGGACCTGATCCCAGCTTAGTCTGACTTATTCCACCATTTATTGCACCTGGGGTCAGTTAAGACCAGACCAGGGGCCAGATGAATAAAACGTCTAGATCAAGCATCAACCTGCGCGAGGCTGAAAAATGAAGCCAAGTGCCAATGAAGTACCAACAAAATGCAGTTCATCAAACAGCCACTTGAGGCTCCAAAAGTCATCCCATAGACCTCCATGTTAAAATGGCCGACTTTACAGCAGAAAGAACGTCTACAGCTGTACAAAAAACGGTTTTGGTCCCTAGAGCTAATTTCCCGTCACGAGCTACTGGAATCTTATAAAACTCAACTGTTTAAATATATTAAGGCTTAAAGTTATGCATAATTAAGAGCGTGGCCTCTTTGATGACAGGTGGGGGCCGTCACAGCCGCTAGCTGTCTGCTGGGTGCCACCTCAGCTACTTGGAGTCACTGAACTTAGCCTCTGGGCTGTGTTTGTGATGTTGGTGCCCTTTTCGGAGATATTTCATGCACGTAGCCATCGGACAAATAATAACGGTTCACTGTGTGGTACGACGGGCTTCCTGCCTTGACAATGTGCGGGCGTTGGATGGCAGGCTGCCGTTGGAGGACCTCCGTGCTCGTATCGCTTTCCACGGGGACAACAGGAACCTGTAATGTTCATGAAACTTGGCTAAATCTGGCACTACCGAACAGCGCCATTCAACAGTGACTCTTTTTCTATCTACTGATCTGACAGAACAGAGGACTGGAAGGAAAAAGGAGGTGCGTGCTTTACGGTGAATAATGTCAGCGTTAATGCACAAACTGAAGGAGCTGACGGCGTTGCATTTCATTTGAGTTTTAACATCACCTTGTACGATTTCATGTGGCCAATAAAGCTAAATTGATTGACTGATTGAAGAAGTCTGCGCTCCAGTTTTTTTGGTGATTGAAATTCTAACATTAGTATTATTTTTAGGGCCCGAGCACTGACAACTTCGGGCCACGAGGACCCTATTGAAACTGTAGAAATTATTATTTTTCTCTCAAATGAATTGCCTTTTTGAGGGTCTTGACATGCTCAAAAAGTTGTTAAACTTGGCACACTTATCAGACGATGATATTTTAAGGGTCTCGGGCTTGGCTGTTGCAAAATGGCCTA
This sequence comes from Sebastes umbrosus, assembly GCF_015220745.1. Lineage (NCBI taxonomy): Eukaryota > Metazoa > Chordata > Actinopteri > Perciformes > Sebastidae > Sebastes > Sebastes umbrosus. The sequence continues at coordinate 34,557,675 of NC_051278.1, read as the reverse complement.
TTAGCGCCCCCTAGAAAATTGGACATATTGAGCCCCTCGCTCCAGATTCACTTACATGTATGAAATTTGGCAAACAGATGTAATATGTGGAGACGCACAAAAAAGCCTCTTGGAGGTATGCCCAAAACTCAACAGGAAGTCAGCCATTTTTAATTGAATGTGCGATTTTCACCCATTTTTAGCGTTTTATAGGACGTGTAGTTTAACGAACTCCTCCTACGGATTTAATCCGTCAATTTGAAATTTGGTCAGGACCATCTTAAGACCTTAAGGATGAAAAGTAATTCAAATTCGAGTTTTCACTGAACCACCTGACCGTGGCGTGGCAGCCATTTTGAGCCATTCATCATGAAACAGGAAGCTGTTTTAACTTCACTGTACATAGTCCGATCTGCCCCAGATTCTCAGGCATGATGAGGGTCCAGTCCTGAGGATATTTACATGTCCATATTGAGTCACACTCATAGCGCCCCCTACTGGCAACAGGAAATTGGCACTGTTTTCTATTTTAATGTACTCCCTCCTAGCAGGTTGACCAGATCCACCTCAAATGTGGTCAGAAAAGCCTTAAGACCTTGATGATCCATTATTGTGAAGACTGAGTTTACGTTTGAACGGCTTTGCCGTCGCATGGTGGCCATTGGCGTGATTCGCCATGGAACAGGAAGTTGTTTTACTTCAGCATACTTTATGAAATCTGCTCCAAATTTCTCAGCCATGATGGGTGGTCCTGGCCTGAGGTCATTTTCATGTCAATAGTAGATTTCATAGCCCCGCCCCAAGACATTAGCCACACCCCCTTTCATAACTCATGAACCATTTGTCGTAGAGTCTTGTGGGCAGGCGTCATTGCGCTCATCAGAGTTGCGGTTTCATCGTTCCTGGCCGCGTCAATCTGTGTCCCGCCAGTACCCCCGGACGCGCGTGAAGGTGCAAGGGCCTGTTCATCGCTGCTTGCAGCTTTAATATTATATGTTACACAAGAACCACTGGCAACCACAGGATTAATGTTAGCCAGCTACACAGAGTAGCATATGGCCCGTTTCTCTCCATGATATAGCCTAGCGTGTTAGCCTTAGCTAGCTTGGTATCTTTGAGCTAGGTGGGACATTCTTCAGCAAGCTCTTCAGAACCTGTGATGTCACGTCTAAAACTAAAAAAAAACAAATATCTCAGTTTCTACAAAAAATATAGGAATATGCAATATTTTTCTTTTCATCAGATTTATTAAGCCGTGTGTACGCACGGTTCTGTTTTGTAAAACTCAATCCATTGTGGAACTGGGCACATGTGCATGACCCCCATTGATGTAGAATCACCCTTAAAAATCAGTTTGCATTTCAACGTGAAAAAAGCTAAAGCGGCTAAAGAGACAGACATCTTTGTCTAGATGGTGGAGACCAAACCAGAGCTAAAGAGTCAATAATAGACCTGGGTTTGATGGCATTGATTGATTTCTTATATTCTCAGATGGGCACAAAATACCATATCAATTTCGGGTCACGTCACTGTTAATTATGTTTGACGCCCATCACACAAAGCCACACAGCCTGGAACTGAAACCCAGTCCCAACAGTTGTACCCCCAAAATAATCAGTTCTGTAGCTGTATGCATGAGAAAGATGACAGCCATGACAATCCCAAATAGAAAATACCTCAACCCTCATCCTTCCCTTCTTTTTATATATACTGTATATACGTACCAGTGAATAAGAGAAGATGAGAGCCATGATCATGGTGTATCCAAAGTACAGGATGTGCTGGCCAGTCCGGTGATTTGCAGCTTAGAGAAGAAGTAATGAATGGCGTAGACCATGAAATAGACCGCAGTGAAGCCGCTGGTCAGGAAGGAACGCCACTGCCAATGGTAGTCCTGTGAAGAGGAGGAACACAGCCAGGGTTCAGATGGAAGGGAGGTCTTGACTGAAGAAAGAGCGAGTGGCCGCTGTCATACAGAGTCTGTCGATGCTGGTGAGTGTTAAAGGTCCCATATCGTGCTCATTTTCAGGTTCATACTTGTATTTTATGTTTCTACTAGAACATGTTTACATGCTGTAATGTTAAAAAAAAAACTTTATTTTCCTCATACTGTCTGCCTGAATATACCTGTATTTACCGTCTGTCAGAAACGCTCCGTTTTAGTGCATTTCAACTGAAATGCAATGGAATTGCGTTGATAGGCAACAGTTTGGGTCCATATTTACTTTCTGTCAGTTGATGTTATTTACATCCACTGCAACAGGAAATAAACTGGGACACATTTAGAATGTTTATTTTTAAAACCGTGTAATGGTCTATATATTGTATATTTGTGACATCACAAATGGACAGAAATCCTGACAGCTTGTTTCAAACGCACAATTTCTGAATATGGGCTGTGTGTATTTCTCAGTATATTGAGTGTTTTGATAGTTTAACAGTATTTATATAGCACTTAAACCTGCTTTATATTATAAAAGACATGAAAATCTCACTTTTTACAATTATGAGAACTTTAAATCAATCACATCAACATAGAAATCAGAACTTAATCAAATCTAAACTAATACAAAACATGTCAAACCATTGTGGTTGCCAAACCATCAATGTCCGACCTGTCTGTCTGTCTGTCTGTCTGTCTGTCTGTCTGTCTGTCTGTCAGTCAGCAGGATTACTCCAAAAGTTTGCGATGGCTTTGAATGAATGGTTTTATTTTTGGGGGGGGGGTGTGGGGGTGTGGGGGGGGGGGGGGGGGGGGGGGGGGGCACAATGAACAATCCATTAGATTTTGGTGTCGATCCGGATGATGATCCGGATTCAGGAATTTATTTAAGGATTCTGATCAGCCTGAGCATGAAGACCACAGGGTAGAACACATGCGCAGAGTAACTGATGACGCGTTGATGACGCGTTGATAACGCGTGACCCTGCCTCCTTCTGAGAGCAGAGAGATATGTGTGTGGATGTGTGTGTGGAGCTGCTGTCCGTCCGCGGTGAGAAAGAACAAAGCGGTAGATGACGGGATGAGAGACAATGTAGTGTAACGTTATACAGACATAACAAGGCTGCTGAATGAGAGAAGAGGCATCCGCCGAAACGTTACACGGAAACACACGGTGTTAATAACAAGCCGACTACCTCACAGTACCGCCAGCTGGGAGCTGGGATCTGGTTTTAAAGTCACGCATTGGCGGCGGACTGCGCTCTCCGAGTGCCATTCTATTTGGGACTCTGATTAAAGTTGTACTGCAAGATGCATCTTTAGACTTAAAGGTGCAATGATTGAAGGAGACCGCTTCGCCGGGAGGAGAACATGCGGCAGCTCCAGGAGACGAACTTTCAGTTAGTGGCTTTGTAGCAACTCGCACACAGCCAGCGGAATCCCCAGCGACTCCCCGCCGGATCAGCAAACTTTCTGTTGCAGTCGTTACACGATTCATGGATGTATAAAGAGACGTCTGTAAATCAGAGGATATAAATCAACTTCTCAGTAGGAGCACTTAAAGATCCCTCATTTAAATCATGATGTCCTAAAAGTAGCAAAATGAGCAAACAGCTGTATCCAGAGTTATTTTTCTCGCCATAATGAACAGTCATCAGACCCACGGGACGCTCTGCACGCTCATGGCATATCTGGTTCTGCCAGCTTCCTGCTAGCTGTATGCGGCTGTAATAATGGATATATTGGCTGTAATTCATCACTTTTATTATCTTCTAATACACCCACGGTGGTGCAGTGGTTAGCACTGTCACCTCACAGCAAGAGGGTTCAAATCCAGCTTGAGGTCCTTCTGTGTGGAGTTAGCATGTTCTCCCTGTGTCAGCGTGGGTTCTCTCCGGGTTCTCAGGTTTCCTCTCACAGTCCAAAGACATGCAGGTTAGGTTCATTGATGACTCTAAATGTCCCGTAGGTGTGAATGTGAGTGTCAATGGTTGTCTGTCTCTATGTGTCAGTCCTATGATAGTCTGGAGACCTGTCCAGGGTGTACCCCCGCCCCTTCACCCAATGTCAGCTGGGATCGGCTCCAGCCCCCCCGTCACCTCAAGTGGGATAAGAGGTTACAGATAATGGATGGATAAATAATACACCCATGGGCTGTATGCTGTCAGCCTGTACCGTGGTGGATGTATTAACGTCTCTGTTCCCAAACAACCGGCTATCGGCCAGTAGCTACTGTAGTGCATAAAACTGGTCACATTTCAAATGAATAGCTGATGTCAGTATTATTATCATGGCTGAAACATTAAGATGATAATGTTAAGGTATTGCACTGATCATGCTCTTTACCTCAGCACATAAGTGGAAGTAGCAGAGCAGGATGGTGGCCTCAGAGCAGGTGATGACCAGAATAATGAAGACGAGGAAGAGGAAGCCAAACATGTAGTACATCTGATGGGACCTGGAGGACAGGCAGAGACATGGACTACAGTAAATACAATAGATTACAGACATCACTGGATGGAAATGCATCTTATTGTCAGTCTGCCACCATATTAGGTAATAGGCAGAGAAATAGTAGATTTAAATACAAAAAATAATTTGCCACCTTTTGATGCTAAATGTAGTCGAATGAAGCAATAAAATCCTGTGCGTGCTATATTTAAGGGATAATGTACAATGAGCTGGTCATTATTGTGAAAGAATCCCCTACAGAGTCTCTCATCGCCCTGAAGGGGATTCTTTCACAACAATGACCCGCTAGCTGTACATTATCCCGCTTATTACACGGCTACTTACTGAAGAAATCAATAATTTGACACAAAAACGGTCCTCCAGAGTCCAACATCAGAGCTGGGTCCATAGCAACAGTCTGTTATACATAGTAACGGTCTGTTATACATAGCAACGGTCTGTTATACATAGCAACGGTTTGTTATACATAGCAACGGTCTGCTATACATAGCAATGGTCTGCTATGCGTAGCAACGGTCTGTTATGCGTAGCAACGGTCTGTTATACCTAGCAATGGTCTGCTATACATAGCAACGGTCTGTTATACATAGCAACGGTTTGTTATACATAGCAACGGTCTGCTATACATAGCAATGGTCTGCTATGCGTAGCAACGGTCTGTTATACCTAGCAACGGTCTGCTATACATAGCAACGGTCTGTTATACATAGCAACGGTTTGTTATACATAGCAACGGTCTGTTATACATAGCAACGGTCTGCTATACATAGCAATGGTCTGCTATGCGTAGCAACGGTCTGTTATACCTAGCAACGGTCTGTTATACCTAGCAACGGTCTGTTATAGAGAAATTACAGACGGCAGAACGCTGTGATTGACCAATCAGAATCAAATATTCAACACAGCTAATTTAATGGTCTGCCTCTGAAGGAGTGAGAACCGCCAACGAGCTGCTGCAGCGGGGTAGCTGCTCAGCGGGCAGCCGGCATGGCTCGGCAGCAGGAGAAGTCAAGTCAATTTTATTTGTATAGCCCAAAATCCCAAATCCCAAATGTGCCTCAGGGGGCTTTACAATCTGTACAGGATACGACACCCTCCGTCCTTTACAGTACCACCCTCTCATCGGATAAGGAAAAACTGAACCAAAAAAAACCTTTTAACAGGGAAAACAATGTTAGAAACCTCAAGAAGAGCAACAGAGGAGGGATCCCCCTTCCAGGATGGAAAGACGTGCAATAGATGTCGTGTGTACAGAGTAACAACATCATGAACATACAACATAGACAATCCATATGACAAAAATTAATATTTATAATGTGAACATATGTGAGAGGGTGGATCCAGGAGGATGTCGAGCAGCTTCCTGGCATCGCCAAACAGATAGAGCCAGAGCAACACGACCTCCTCTCCACGCCAGGTAGGTAGAGCCAGAGCAACAGGACCTCCTCTCCCCACCAGATAGGTAGAGTCAGAGCAACACGACATCCTCTCCACATCAGATTGGTAGAGCCAGAGCAACACAACCTCCTCTCCCTCACCAGATAGGTAGAGCCAGAGCAACACGACCTCCTCTCCCCACCAGATAGATAGAGCCAGAGCAACACAACCTCCTCTCCACGCCAGATAGGTAGAGCCAGAGCACCACGACCTCCTGTCCACGCCAAACAGATAGAGCCAGAGCAACACGACCTCCTCTCCACGCCAGATAGATAGAGCCAGAGCAACACAACCTCCTCTCCACGCCAGACAGGTAGAGCCAGAGCGACACAACCTCCTGACCACGCCAAACAGATAGAGCCTGAGCAACACAACCTCCTCTCCACGCCAGATAGATAGAGCCAGAGCAACACAACCTCCTCTCCACGCCAGATAGATAGAGCCAGAGCAACACAACTTCCTCTCCACGCCAGATAGATAGAGCCAGAGCGACACAACCTCCTGACCACGCCAAACAGATAGAACCAGAGCAACACAACCTCCTCTCCACGCCAGATATAGAGCCAGAGCAACACGACCTCCTCTCCCGCCAGATGAAAAATCTGAGAAATCAGCTGTCAATATAGCAGTGGCACCGGGGAATTAATGTCTTCAGTGGACTACATTTACCATCAGCACTGATTGGAAACACATATAAAAGGTTTAAAAGATTATTTTTTCTATTCTCTATTTGGGTAAATTCTATCTGCCAAAATAGTTCTAAACAAAAGAATATATGCATTATGTCCCTCTGTAATGTAAAAACCAAGTAGGACAATGTGTTTGTGCTCGAGACACTTCAGAAGAACAAAATGTTCCACTCGATTGTATTCTGTTCTTTTTCATATCAAAATATCCCATTTAGTTGCTGATTTGTGCTCATCATGGCTAGTTCTAATACCTGTTCATGTCTTTCAGGCTGAACGGACTCTCAGTTTTCTATACTTACATTTTTAGTAGCAAAAACTGAGGTTGCAAGATGTATTCAGACGTTCTATGAATATTACTTTTTCTTCATTCTCACCAGATGGAATTTAATATGAAGAACAGCTGAATAAATATGCATCCAAAAGGCAGAATTCTTCCCATGATGATACCAGGGAAAGGCTTCGTGTAGAAGGACTGCTCTGGGACTTGACGAGGAATCTGATTGGTCCTCACTGGGTGCTCGATACCCTTAAAGAAGAGAGAGAGAATCAAACAGTCAGGTACACCCTGAAATAGTCACTCTATTTAAAAATGGAACATACTTCAAGTTTGTTAATGTGAACCACAGTACAGCATCTTTACATGAAATCATCATGATGACAGAACATAACAACACAAACAATGCTGGACCGAGCAACAGACTCTTACTTAAGAACTTAAGTTAGTTACTTGAGTACTTACTGTACTTTACTGATGACATTGTGACAGCACACTCGTCACTGACATGAAATGTATACCAACAATTACAGAATGTATCAGAGGCCTGTACTATGAAGCAGGATTTGGCGTTAGTGAGGTAACTTCAGGGTTAACCCTTCAGGGTTTTCAGTCCTATGAAGGTGGTTCACTTCTTACCGGGGTAGATCACCATGGTAACTGATGCTGAACAGCTGACCTGCTCCGGTGCAGGTTATGTTCCAGATAAGAGATCAACTCATATAAAAGTACCGCCTACTGACCAATCAGAGCTCAGTGCGTGGTTCGTATGATATTACACAAATATGAAGAAGTTACAGTCATAATCAGACTGAAAACAACACAGTTTAAACTGACAGATGAAGAAGTTACAGTCATAATCAGACTGAAAACAACACAGTTTAAACTGACAGATGAAGAAGTTACAGTCATAATCAGACTGAAAACAACCCAGTTTAAACTGACAGATGAAGAAGTTACAGTCATAATCAGACTGAAAACAACCCAGTTTAAACTGACGGATGAAGAAGTTACAGTCATAATCAGACTGAAAACAACACAGTTTAAACTGACAGATGAAGAAGTTACAGTCATAATCAGACTGAAAACAACACAGTTTAAACTGACAGATGAAGAAGTTACAGTCATAATCAGACTGAAAACAACCCAGTTTAAACTGACAGATGAAGAAGTTACAGTCATAATCAGACTGAAAACAACCCAGTTTAAACTGACGGATGAAGAAGTTACAGTCATAATCAGACTGAAAACAACACAGTTTAAACTGACAGATGAAGAAGTTACAGTCATAATCAGACTGAAAACAACACAGTTTAAACTGACAGATGAAGAAGTTACAGTCATAATCAGACTGAAAACAACACAGTTTAAACTGACGGATGAAGAAGTTACAGTCATAATCAGACTGAAAACAACACAGTTTAAACTGACAGATGAGGAAAGACAGCTGGATTTATTGTGGGTGTTTACCACTTTGAATCATGTTTTTATATTTATTTCTTTACTTGGTCTTGAGTCCGTTTCACACCGCCGGAGACAGGACGCAGCTGAAAGAAGGATCAAATAGTCACATACGCCACAAACTTGTTAAAGGGCATAATGAAGTGTAACGCATTCATCCAAAACACTTCTGAAAGCTATTTATATCTAGACGACTATATCTGACTTTTGAGTGTTCCGTTAAATGAATAAGTCTGTTAATTTACACATTCACACATCGGGAGTTTTTTCTTTAACCAGCTGTCCTTCCTGCATTTGGCAGCTTCAACTGTGTTACTTTTAGTCTGATTAAGTGTTTAACTTCTTCCTATTTGTCTAATATAGTTTACTCTTCCTTTGTAAAATGTGACGCTCTGCTGACAGTAGACTTGTCCATGTCTGTGATTGGTCATATGCTGTAAACACCGCCCCATTCATGTGAACGCGCTCATAATCAGACTGAGAAACCCTGGGTTGATTTACCAAGTTGATAACCAGCGTCGTAGGACTGTTTAGCGTGATCTCGGTTGTTGGGGTTAGTTAAGACAGATAACGAGGAGATAGCCTGGGTATGTTGAACTCACTTCGTAGTACAGGCCTCAGGTATGAATGGATGTATGTTTATATTTACTTACTGCCTTCTTGAAGCCAAAGTATGCTCCTATAAAAGTGAGTGGCACTGAGATACAGAACCAAAGAGCCAATATGGCTACAAGGGTCCCAAATGGCATGGCTGCTGAAGACCCTTCACCCCACAGGATCAAGTTCATCAGAAAGAAATCAGCAAATACCACCCTGAGTAGAGATGAAGGAGTTAATGATTGAGAGAGTGGAGTCAAGTCCTTGTCTTCTTTCTCATGTATTATTACACGGCTGTGTTGAATACTCGATTCTGATTGGTCAATCACGGCGTTCTGCGATCTGTAATTTATGTATAACAGACCGTTGCTATGTATAACAGACCGTTGCTATGTATAGCAGACCGTTGCTATGTATAGCAGACCATTGCTATGTATAACAGACCGTTGCTATGTATAGCAGACCGTTGCTATGCTCTGGTGTTGGACTCTGGAAGATCGTTTTTGTGTCAAAATATTGATTTCTTCAGTAAGTAGCCGTGTAATAAGTAAGGATAATGTACAGCTAGCGGGGCATTGTTGTGAAAAAATCCCCGACAGGGCTATGAGTGACCCCTCCGCCATTCTTTCACAACAATGACCGGCTCGCTGTACATTATCCCTTACATAAACTTCTACCCTGGTGTTGTGTCCAGTATTATGTTGAGTGTTTGAGCCAGCTGTACCAGTCTTACCCAGGACAGAGGAAGGCTGTCAGCAGAATGTTGGTTTTCCACTTCTCTCCTCCAAAAGCTGACGATAACAAACATAAAGGATTTACAGAAATCAAATCAAACTGGATTATGAAAGTAATCGGTAGCTACAGCCCTACCTGGAATATTTTTTTCGCCAACATGAGACACTTCCCTGTTTCCTTTCTCACTTACATTTGTAGAGGCGAGCAGCCACATATCCAGCAGGAGTTCCCAGAAGAACCCAGAGAACAACAGCACATGTCATCAGAGCGCCACGGTTCGCCGGAGAGAGGAACCCAAGACAAGCAAAGACTGGAGAGAGGGGAGAGGACATTATTACAGGTCCCACTAATACTGGATTCTTTTAGGCTAATACCAATATCTATTTATGAGTTTAAAAAATCGGATCATGAAATATTGGTTGATATTGTTTTTTTGTGGCGGCCCTGAAGTGCAGAACACAGTACAATTGGACAAAACTCAACAACAAAACAGAAAAAAACATTTCACAAAATGGAAATGGTAGGGATAAGAATTCTTCATGATTGGACAGAACCCAAGTCAGTTCAGAGTTTAAACAAGATAAGTCAGCAATACTTAACAGACTGAAACTCCCACAGATGTGCTGACTGGCCATGGATGTATCTATGGATGTATGGTGAATACTACTGGGCCAATTCCTTTACTCTTTATTGAGTCGCGAAGAGGGAGGAGCTATTTTGGGCACTCCTGGTTCTGGAAGTAAAAGTCCTATTCCTGTTCCCATACAAAATGATACATGACTCACAGTTTGAGCTACAGCTGAAGTTGGAACTACAGGCCCATATCAAACCTCCCATTTCTGGGTAAAATCAGAGCAAAACACCTTCCTGGCACCTAATAACTGTTCTGATGTTCTCCAATCTGCATTCCGACCACATCACAGCACTGACACTGCTCTCATGAAAAGTCCCAAACCGCATCTGTTTATATACCAACAATGGCAAAGTCTCTGTCTTAATACTGTTGGCTTTCAGTGCTGCGTCTGACACAGTTGACCAGAACATACTACTGGACAGACTGGAAAACTGGGTGGGGCTCTGTGGCACAGCCATCAACTGGACTGGTACAAATGTGAACGAGCAGCAATGACATGTAGAGTTCCCCAAGGGTCCATTCTTGGTCCAGCTCTAGTCCACTCCCCCTAGCGCACATCTTGGAAAACAACAACAATACATCCTACTATATGCGGACGACACACAGATTTACATAAAAATAAACCCAGATTATTATGGACCAATGCAGACACTGAATGAGTGCACATAGCGGGGCATTTAAGCATAACAACTGTGCATTTTGCGATAAAAGCAACACATTTGGCACAGATGTAGGTTTATACGTATATTATAAAAATATATAGATATCGGGCGCTGCCAATTTGGCCTCTGAGGGCCGTGGCAGCCATTTTTCAAAATAAAAATGAAATCAATTGTAAAATGTGGAATATTGTGTAATTACAATTGATAAAAATCTAGGTTTTCCCTGATTTTATAAGTATTTTTTCACAGTGCATAAGCCAAATGAACAGAAAAAAACTCCTTGCATTGTTTTGGTGTCATTTCTGGGCACGTGGCTTCTGTCCTATGCTCTCTGTGTTGGTGTTTCATCGAGAGTCGGGCTCAGCTCCTCCTTCTCCACACACACACGTTTTCTGAATTAGATGTTGAATGAAGATGTTGAATGTCTTGTATTTCACACTTTTTAACCTTAATTAGGCAAGGCAAAGGGTCAGGGAGCATTAATTATGGAGTGGATATGACAGAAGAAAAACAGGAAAGCTAATGGCATGTCAAGGGCAAGTAATGAAGCAACACACCTATCAGGTACTGTCACCATATAAGGATAAGGTGGTACTAGTGTTGGCATCTGTGACTGTTTTTAATTCTAATAAACAATTATGAAGATAATAAAGATATAAAAAAAACATACAAAGGGTGACAAAGGTCATAATGAAGATCTGGGTTCCAGAGCCGAGGAAAACAGATAGCAGCATTCCCTTCCTGGGAGGTCGGAAAACATCTCCATGGACCAACTTCCACCCAAACTCCTCCTGAGCGTCCTCCTGGATGAGCAGATATGACAACAACACAGCTTCACCCCTAAGGTCCATGTTACAGTAGTGCCGTGACTACCTGGTATGATTATGTTTCATGTGATAGTAAATTTAAAGTGAATCATTGCTGTCACTATAACCTATATATAATATATTATAAATATTTGGAACACAGCTCCCTCTCAGCTCAACAGTGATGCTTTCAGCCCCACAGACAGGTACTCACCACAGAGTCCATCTGATTGTATCTGGCAATATCTTTATGCAGAGTCCTCAACAAGATCATGGCTACCATTCCAGACAGGAACAACACGATCACCAACGAGTTCATTATGCTGGGAATAAAAAACAGACAAGTCACATTAGGTATCATAGTCATTACTTAATGAATGTCGTATCACAATTTTGATGTGGATTGTCTCTGTTCTTACAGACAACCGGTCAGCTAATAGACAACAGGGTTGAGCAATGAATCATTAGGACACTGTGACATCATTAATGTTTGACATCAGAGGCATTTTTAAGCCAAAATAATGATGAATGCTATCTGAAGTCTTCCCCCAAAGCCTGCTGTCACTGAAAACTGGGGGACTGTTACACTGGGCTGTCATGGTCGGCACTGGACAGACGGAGTGGAGGGAAGACGGGAGGAATCACCTTCACACTGATGTCGTTTGAAATCTAGTGGAGTTAACTGACTTAAAAGTGTGTATGCAAGATGAACAAATTGCTCAAACTGAAGACATACAGCTTAGACCAGTGGTTCTCAAACTTCTTACACCACGTACCACCTCAGAAAATATTTGACTCTCCAAGAACCACCATGACCAGGGGTGGGCAATTATTTTTTCCTGGGCGGTCACATGAGAAGTCCAGATTGTTGCCGGGGGCCAAACAAATTCTGTCAGAAGTCAAATTTATTTTATCACTACATTAATTTATAGAAAACATACAGCACACTTATTTTTCAGCATTTATTTGACTGAAAATCACTCCAAACAGCAGATTATTAAGAATATGACATTATATGCAGGAGTTTATGAACCGTACAAGACTGACTGTTTTGGGAAGTAATGATTCCATTAACAAAACTTAAAACAGAGAATCCCCCAGCATACCAACATATAAAAACATGCACTGCAGGTCCAAAAAGCCCTGTTTTTTACTGTACACAGTACTGTACTGTACTTTGTTATTGTCATCTATAGTGGTCATTTGCATAAAAACACACAATTCAAATGACTATGATTATTTAAATATTTGCTTTGATTAAAATAAATCTTGGCTAGCTGCTTAGAGCTAGTGTTAGGAAGTTAAACAGGTCAGAATTCAATCTCTATTATCTATTTTATAGTGATGTGAAAACATCTCCTTCAAACAACTGGATTTATTCAAGTTTCTCGCCAAAAACTACATTTTACAAGATTACATTTGAACTCATCATGATAACATTGTAATTTACCTTCACCCAATAGTAATTTTTCCTGAGCAGACAGTGAACGTCTCATAATATTAACTCAGTGTCACCTCCGTTAACGTTTGTATCTCCGGTATTTATCCAGTCAGGACTGTGCAGCTAACGTTACTAACTCTCCTCCTGCTGATTTCAACACAGATTTGCTGTTCAGTGTCGCTTTATCAGGTCAAAATAGGGTGCACCCCCTCAGGTTTAGTAGCGCCACGCTGTTGAGCACTTTTTTTTTCTCTCCGCCGTGTCTCCGGTCCAAAACAAACTGAAACATGACATAGCATGCATATGCATCATAGTGCAGTGTAACTGTGGGAAAGCTTCAATAAGAGGAATCAATATTCAGAGATTCCTCCGCGTACCACTAGAGAGAGCACGCGGACCACCAGTGGTACGTGTACCACAGTTTGAGAACCACTGATCTAGAAGATCTAGCAACGACCTTTATTGCTTACTTAGACAGATGTCTACAGACAGATTAGACACAGATGTTTGGGTCAGCAGTTCCACATCTGTCCCTGCATGCTCTCAGATCTTGATGTGTTAACTGATGACCACTTGAACTTTTGTTGTTAATGAACTTCCAAACATCACTGATGATGATCATTGATCAGAAAATTCAACATGAACATGGGCTCGTATTAATGAATTATATCTGAGCTGCAAATGATGGCACAAAATGAATTAATGTCAAATCAAAGTATGTCAGTGTGTGTTTGAGTCTTACCTGAACCACTGGATGTTGGTGTGAGGCATTGACTCAAGGATGTAGTCCCATCTAGACGCCCAACGAATGTTCTTGTCTTCCTACACACACAAACATACATTTTTGCTGTAAAATGTGCTCTGTTTTAACTCCAACCAGGGCATCCTAACTCCTACCAGTGTGTATCGTCTGGTCTGCTTAAAGATATTTTAATAACTTCTAATTAGCAGTGACGTTGCAGGCTCACGGTTCCCTGCGGATGTTTTTATCAAAGGTCGTCTGCCCCCACTGACTTCATGACTTGTGCTTAATCGTGGTGTTGGTGCAGGGCATGCTACGCAGCTTCACACCGGTGACCTGCTATTTTTCGGGGCCGTTCTGGGGTTATTCCCTTGCCTGTGCTGGTTCAGTATCTCGATGACTTGATGCACCACAGTGGGGGAGAGGCAGAGTGTAGCGACAGTTCCCCTCAGATGCCATTAGCAGCGAGAACAATGAGCTGATTGGCGTGCATATCAGTCACACTATGGCGAGCACAAATGAAACGCCAGAGCTGGAAGACCCGCCTGCGGGTTTCCGGTCAGCTACAACAGCAATGGAAAGAGAGAGAGAGTTGTGCATAAGACGAGGACGGTGTGTCGGCGTTGCTGTTGACAACAGTTTTTGTTCACAGTTTACTGCTTAAAGGGGAACACCACCTAAATTAAGGTTTCCAATATGTTGTCTCCATCACTGAGGAACGTTCAACCAATTTGTGTGAACAGGAGCTGCTCTCTCTGAAAGACAGAAACCAGAGAAGTAAGTCTCAAACTTGTGACGTCACAGGATATAAAGTCTGGAGCTGTTGTCAGTTGTGAAACAGAAAATGTTCCCATATACTCAGAACATTCCTCTGGGTGCTCTCAATGTCATCTACAACATCATCTCTCCCCATTCATTGTCTGTGGAGCAGTTCCACACTTTATACCCTGTTATGGAAGTTTTTATTGGACTTTATTAGTTGTAACCCACAGAAGACATTCCACAAATGTGTACCATGATCTGCAAATATTTCACTATCCGCAAACATGTATTTTTGTATTTGTGTTGTGTAAAGTCACATCCACAAAAATACAGGGCGATTTGCAAATACGCATAACTTACTCTGTAAATATGTATTTTAAGGTTTACATGTAAAGTGACATCTACACATTTGTGCATCTAGTTTGTATTTGCAGATCGCTTCCTGTGCATTACGGGCCACGTGACATTTGTTACTTCCCTCCTGTTTCTTTATAGAATTTTGTCCGATTGGTACCGCAGCAGATCTGTAGAAAATAGTTGTAACCCACAGAAGACTATTCACAAATATATAACATGATCTGCAAATATTTCACTACCCACAAACGTATTTTTGTATTTGTGTTGTGTAAAGTCACATCCACAAAAATACAGGATGATTTGCAAATACACATAACTTACACTGTAAATACTTATTTTAAGGTTTACATGTAAAGTGATAAACACACATTTGTGCATCTATTTCTACACCTGGAATACTATTTGCGCATTTACAGATCGCTTCCTGTGCATTTTTGGGCCATGTGACATTTGCAACTTCCCTTCTGTTTGTTTACAGCATTTTGCGGTACTAATTGGTACCGCAAAGATCTGTAGAAACAATCTGTAAGTAAGAGATGCATTTACTAGCTCCACCAGGAGGGGGCGACATCCCCTCACATGAGCTGACGGAACTACAGTCTAACGCTGCTGGCAGAAAGCTATAGAAGAAGAGTCTAAGACAGCCAACAGCCTGGCTTCTGGAGGTGAGAGACGACGTGGAATATCTTTATTTAACGCCAGCCAGTGTCAGTGACTAAATCAGTTTAATTGCATTGTTTTCTGTTAGAATGAACTAACACAAATACAAAAATACGTTTGTGGGTAGTGAAATATTTGCAGATCATGTTACATATTTGTGAATTTTCTTCTGTGGATTACAACTTTTATCTACAGATCTGCTGCGGTACCAATTGGACAAAATTCTGTAAACAAACAGGAGGGAAGTTACAAATGTCACATGGCCCATAAATCCACAGGAAGCAATCTGCAAATGCGAAATAGATGCACAAATGTGTAATGTCACTTTACATGTAAACCTTAAAATACGTATTTACAGTGTAAGTTATGCGTATTTGCAAACGCCCTGTATTTTTGTGGATGTGACTTTACACAACACAAATACAAAAATACATGTTTGTGGATAGTGAAATATTTGCAGATCATGGTACACATTTGTGGAATGTCTTCTGAGGGTTACAACTAATAAAGTCCAATAAAAACTTCCATACCCTGTGATATCACAAATTTGAGTTTTAGCACTCTAGTTTTGGGGATCTGGGAGAGAGTTGTTCATGTTAACTAATATTTGTTGGACTGTCTTATGCCAGGATCAGACTACTCAATATGTTTGACGGTTACGATGATCACTTTGTCGGGTTAAATGATTGAGAGTCATAAATTCTTGACGTGACACAACAGACTACACGTCGGTCCCGTTCCGACAATACGCACTATCCCGGCACCGCCATCTTAATATACGGGCTTACTGGGGCTCAAGCCCCCGGGCCCGACCATGTAAAGGGGCCCACGAGGCTCCAGGGGAAAACCATAAAAATATAATTCACAGGGAGAAGTAAAAGCGGGCGCGCAACGGAATGCTCCATGCGCAAAGACGCAACGGCAGTGGTGTTTTTTACTCCGACACAACCTAGATTGAATATCCTACTGCGAGGTCCGGCAGCAGTTGAAGGTCCAATGACATCATTCTGCAAAATAAGTAGCCATGTGCTTTGTTTACAGCTGTGTGCGTCTGTGCTCAGCCAGTCAAATTCACGACCTTGTAGTGGAAAGCAAAAAAAAAAATCAAACATGCTAGACTTTCTGTAGGGATATCGTGAGGTGTCCCTGACGTCGCGAGGCGTCCCTGACGTCGCGAGGCATCCCTGACGTAGCGTCGGTTGTGGTGTACTATGACACACTACACGAGATAAAACGATCGATTGTTGCACACAACACTCATTTATCGTTCCCGATCCGAATCGACACCCTACGACGGCCGTGTCGGGCTATAATCATGCTGATATCGTGTAGTCTGAACCGGACATTAGACCAACGGAATAACATATATGAATTTGGGAAATGGCGTAGTTCGTCTTTAATACAGTGCAAAACATAAATGTTTGGGTGCTTTGAATGTTTAAATATAGCCAAAGTGAAACTAATTGAAACACTCCTCCTAATGCACAAGTTTATTTTGTAGTTTATTTAAGGATTTTCAATATCGTAGCAAAAGAGAAGCTTTTCAGTTGTATAGTGTGTTGTGACCTGTTGCCTTCTGGAGAAGTGTTCCTACAACAGTGTAATACAGTAAACAGTTTGAAATGTTCCTTATGTTTATAATGACAATAGTTGGTCCAGTGGACAAACTGCTGCGTCAGTCCCCAGAAAGAGGACTGTGCCCGCTGGCCAAAGAAAGGGAGGGAAGAGGGTCTCTCGCCCGTCCCGAGGTCCGGATGCTCACGTTGGGTCCAACACCTCACAACAGGCCGAGGTCTGAGAACAGAACCTGAAGAAGCCTCTCCTGGTTCTAACCTGCTCCAACTAAAACCAGAGAAGTCTGAATCCTGAAACACCTGATCTTCTCTCGCGCTGCTCTGCTTCAGATTTCTGACTTCCATTTTGAAATAACCAAATGTAGCATTTTGTCTGGATTAAAAGTAGGATTGGATCACCACATCTGCATCCAAATCTTCAGGATCAGAAATCTTTGGATCTGCTTTGAAATACCACATTTTCAGATCAGATAAGAATTTAATCAAATCCAACCCGAATAAATCCTGTGAGATCATTTTTGAAATACCGGCCCCAGAAGAGTCCTGAAGATTGTCCACATTGTCCCTGATATATTTGAGTACGTGGTTTGTGTGTATGAAGTATTACGGTCAAGACAATACGGCTGTACTAACCACAAAGTTGACAGTACGGGATCTCGAACAATCCTATGTGTTTGTTTTTCAGGAACTTAGGCCCTCCAGAACAATCAGGGCTGTCATCATTATTGTTTTCATAGCTGGGCAGAGAAACACAGACAAAAGAAATAGATTAAAGTAGTCCACCAGTTATCACAGTTATGCACAGGCAGATTTGATCACACTACAAGCAGAACATACAAGAACGCTAATAAATACCACACTACTGTACTAGTCTGTGGAACAAACCAGAGCTCTGTTAGCATCCCCAAATGTAAAGCAACATACTAAGCTTAATAACTGACATCTACATTTGGACTAGATCCAATCAAATCAGAAACACAATCATACACAGTACAAAGTACACTGACATTAGTAGGTGCCTAGCTCCAGAACGCATCTAACAAATAGATCAAAAAAATGAAACAGTGACACAATGAAACAATATAACCAGTGGGGAGTTTCAGAAAATAATATAAATTAAAGCTGCAAGCATTGATGAACAGGCCCTCGCCCCTTTGCCCACGAAGGGGGTTCCTGCTGCCATGCATTTCCATGAAAGTCGGACACTGCACGCAACAGTTAGAGGGT
This sequence comes from Sebastes umbrosus, assembly GCF_015220745.1. Lineage (NCBI taxonomy): Eukaryota > Metazoa > Chordata > Actinopteri > Perciformes > Sebastidae > Sebastes > Sebastes umbrosus. The sequence goes on along the minus strand of NC_051278.1, from coordinate 34,539,224 downwards.
ATTTTGTGCGTGGAGCGCGTGGCGCCCAAGACTCTTATAAAACATGTCAAGTTCGGTGCAGATTGGACAATGTATTGTCAATTTACAACAACTTCCTGTTTCCTGTAGATGGCACTATGACTATCACTCATAATGGCAAATATATGGCCTGAGCTCTTATCCAGCTTGTAAAATTTGGGGCAGATTGGACTATGTAAAGTCAAGTTACAACAGCCTCCTGTATCATGTCGAAACATCGAAATTTGGCACGCCGTTTGGCGAAAACACCAAAACTTTGTAATTTAGCACCGTGAAGGTGTTGAGATTCTCCTGCCCGACTTTGAGATGGATCTCTTCAATCCTTTAGGAGGAGGATTTATTTCCATACCTCTAACGTGATAAAATGGCGTCTTCTCACATAACCTATGACATCAACGTTTGAGCTATCAAACATTCCTTCGCAATTTAGCGTCGCATTTGTTTGAGGGTTATACTACCAAAGCAATTCCAATTAACTCTCTAGGAGGAGTATGTAAAAGTATGCATAAAATACATGAAAAACGGCATCAAAATGGCCGACTTCCGGGTGGGCGGAGCTAATGAAACCCAATGAGGAATATGTCTGAAATAATGAGCAGGATGTGCCTACCAAATTTCATGAATATAGGATCAACTTTGTCCAAACTATGGCCTTCCTCGTATTAGAGGCCAACGCCCGAGCCCAATCAATACAGAACTTTGCAATTTTCACCAGTTCTGATGCGTATTTCAATTTTTGTGAGTTTTGGTGCATCTTAAGCACCTCAAAAATGCGATCTCGCAGTGAAAAAATAATCTTCCGAAAAATAATAGGTTTCCTCGGCCCTAATTAAAGCTGTGCAGTTCCGTGACCATCGGACACTGAGCTCACGAGTTAGATAGTATTTAGTACACTATTATATATATAGTACAGTATAGTATAGTATAGTATACCATTATATAATACATCTTCCTGTGTCATGGTGATGCATGCAAATTGCCCGCCTTGCCATGGCAACTGCGTTCCATTAAAACTAAAAAGCTTTGCAGTTTGGCATCGTGAAGGTCTTTAGGTTCTGCTGACCAAATCTGATGTCGATCTGTTGAGTCCTCTAGGAGGGTTTTAGAAAAAGAAAAAGAAACCTGTAAAGTGCCAAAAATGGTGTATTATCACATGACCTTTTGACATTATCGTTCAAGGTATCGACTATTCCTTCACAATTTAGCATCAAATTAGTCGGAGGGGTATACCAACCAAATTAGAAATTAATCTGATAATCCCTCTTAGAGGAGTTTGATACATTATATATCATAAATATGTATGTATGTATGTATGCATGTATGTATGTATATAAACTGGAAAAAGAAAGTTCGGAAACTTGTGTTTGGTGGATTATTTCTCTGTTACAATGCTAATGGTCATTGTATTTTACATGGTTGGAAAGCCTGTTTATTTACCTTCGCAATGATGTCCAACTTGTAAGGATCATGCATTTGTGGGATGAGCAGCACAGCTGGTTATGTGGGCAACGCCCAAAAAAAATGTTCCAAAATGCTCCGTCAATGGTAAACAGTGTATTCTCCTGTTGGTATTGACTCTTGTTTTGAGTTGTTTGGTGGATTGGATGATTGAACTCTCTATCAGTAACAAGGAACAAACAAGACATATTGGCTATTTTACACTTTATTCATTTAATACACCGTCAGGAGCCTCAGTAGCGGTGGAAGCTCCATACGCAGCCACAACAGCCTGGCACCTCCTCCTCATGCTGGTCACCAACCTGGTCACACGTTGCTGTGGGATGGCGTTCCATTCCTCAACCAGGATTTGTTGCAGGTCAGCCAGCGTGGTTGTGTTGGTCACTCTAACACGTACAGCACGCCCAAGCTGATCCCACAAGTGTTGAATTGGGTTGAAGTGTGGACTCTTGGCAGGCCGTTCCATTCTCTCTACTCCCACATTGTGGAGGTAGTCTGTGATAACCCTGGCTCTGTGGGGGCGAGCGTTGTCATCTTGGAGGATGAAGTTAGGTCCCAGATTGTGGAGATATGGAATCGCCACTGGCTGCAGAATCTCATCCCGATATCTCACTGCATTGAGATGGCCTTCAATGATGACAAGCCTTGTTTTGCCAGTGAGGGAGATAACCCCCCAAACCATGACACTGCCCCTCACCAAAAGCTGTTACTCCATCGGTGCAACAATCAGCATAGCGTTCTCCACGTCGTCTCCGTACTTTGACCCTGCCATCCAACTTTGGCAGACAGAACCTGGACTCATCACTGAACATGACATTCCCCCACATGTTCAGGTTCCATTGTCTGTGTTGTCGACACCAGCGCAAACGGGCCTGACGGTGAAGGGCAGTCATTGCAGGCTTCCTGGTAACCTTATGAGAATACACTGTTTACCATTGGCAGAGCATTTTGGAACATTTTTCTTGGGCGCTACCCACATAATCAGCTGTGCTGCTCATCCCACAAATGCATGATCCTTACAAGTTGGACATCATTGTGAAGGTAAATAAACAGGTTTTCCAACGATGTAAAATACAATGCCAATTAAAGCTGCAAGCAGCGATGAACGGGCCCTCGCCCCCGCGGGCACGTCTGGGGAACGCGCACGTCAGGGAACACGCTGTCGTGGCACGTATATGTCTTCAGGCCAGGACTATTATCAAGCTTGAGAAGTTTGGGGCAGCTGGGACTAGGCAAAGGCAAGTAACAACAGCCTACTGTTTCATGGCGAATGGCTCAAAATGGCCGCCACGCCACGGTCAGGTCGTTAAGTGAAAACTCACCATTTTGATGACTTTTCATCCTCAAGGTCTTAAGATGGTCCTGACCAAATTTCAAATTGATCTTATTAAATCTGTAGGAGGAGTTCGTTAAAGTACGCGGCCTATAAAACGCTAAAAATTACATGAAATCCAATATGGCCGACTTCTGGGTGGGCGGAGCTAATGAAACCCAATGAGGAATATGTTTCAAATGATGAGTGGGATATGCATACCAAATTTCATGAATATCGGATCAACTTTGACAAAGTTAAGATTTCAACGCGTTAGGGGGCGCTATAGAGCCGGCTAAACACACTGAGCCTAATGGCTATACATTTACATAAAGTTCACAGGTGTCTATCATTTTGCCAAATTTCATGAGATTCCGAGTACATCAAGGTATGTTCACAAGAAACAAGACATAAGGGGGCGCTAGAGAGCCAACATGCCACGCCCAAGCAAAATTTCACCACTAAAATAAAGTAATTACCAGTTTGGATGTGCGTGTAAAGTTTCATAATTTTTTGTGCATCCTAAAGTCTTCAAATATGCGTTCGTAAATTTTAAAATCACGCAGGAAGTCCAACATGGCTGACTTCCTGTTGGCCGAAAAAATCTCAAAAACATTTAATCCAGGTATGAGGGCGTGAGCAATGACATACTTGAATTTCGTGAAGATCGAAGAAACTTTTTCTGAAAAACTGCGTACGTTATGGAGCCCCCTAGAGACACCCGAGCCCAGTCACTACAGAACTTTGAATTTCCCACCAGTTCTGATGCATACTCCACTTTTGGTGAGTTTTTGGGGATGGCTAAGGTCCCAAAAAGGCGATATTCCAGCAGAAAAAGAATAATAATCCTTAGAAAAACAATAGGTTCCTTGCACTTCATGCCAGGACACCGTTGGGGTCCTGGCACTTTCGTGCTTGGGCCCTAATTAGCATTGTAACAACAGAGAAATAATCCACCAAACACAAGTTTACTAACTTTGTTTTTCCAGTATATATATGTATACAAATTGTACAAACAAAAGTTAAAATGGCTGACTTCCTGTTGGGCGGAGCAAATTAAAGCTGATGGGAAATATGTCTGAAATGATGAGAACAATGTGGATAACAAATTTCGGGAATATCGGAGCAACTATATCCAAACTGAGGCCTTCCACGCATTAGGGTCATGCCCGAGCCCAATCACTGCAGAAGCAGTTCTGAAGTGTACGACAATTTTGGTGAGTTTTCGAGCATCCCAAGCCCCTCAAAAATGCGATTGCACAGCAGAATAATAATCTCAACAAAAACAATAGGTCGTGCTTGGGCCTTAATAATAACATATATAAGGGGTGAAGATGACATCAGTGTGACAGGTGAATGAATTATAAAGTTTATGTAAAGTCACTGGTTCCATATCATAGATAGCTCTATACCAGCTAAAATTGTCACCTTTTGGGTTCAATCTTTGCAGCCACCAGTCGTGCTCCCAGTTGTTCATGCTCAACGATGTGGTAATGGATGGTGATGTCCACGTGGTTAAAGATGTAGAAAGAATCCTTTTCATTAAAGTTGGACTGGAAAACAAAACCGAGACACAAAGGATCAAAGCATAGACATATGCACTGTATAATAATGACTTATTACAGTAACATCTATGTGTAGGATATAAACTATTCTGACTTTCGGGACTGAGACAAGTGCTAGTATCAAAAAAGACCCTGTGGCAGACAGTGGTGCATGCCACTGATCTTGTTTCTACCTCCCAACAAATGTAACCCACAGACACTGAAATGGCCTTAAACCCCCCAGTGTTACAGTGTCAACATCTCACTGATGCTGATGTATCAGGACTCACTGTCTAATCATTTTTATACAGAATCTCATGAATTACTAGCCTATGTTTGATTGATGCAGATTTGACTTAGGCCCTGTTCAGACCTGGTATTAAAGGAACAGTGTGTAACATTTCAGGGGACCTATTTTCAGAAATGGAAAATAATATTCATAACTATTGTTTTCTTTAGTGTATAATCACCTGCAACTAAGAATCATCATGTTTCCGTTAGCTTAGATGGAGTCCTTCATATCTACATAGGGAACGGGTCCTCTTCATGGAGGTGTAGTGGCTAGAAGGAAGCCCGCAAACTGGGGAAACGCTCACTAGACTGTAAAGGTTAGCATTGCTCTCAAATAGTTTTCAATTCAATTCAATTCAATTTATTTTTGTATAGCGTCAAATCACAACAGAAGTTATCTCAAGATGCTTCATATATAGAGCAGGTCATAGACCGTACACCATAAATAGTTAAGGTTTGGAATTGACCTTGAATAGTTAAGGTTGGAATAGATCATCAGGCAGTGAGTCTCACAAAACTTTTTGCAAGTTTTTGCAGATTTCGGATCAGATTTCGCAATTTGCGGGCTCCGTTCTAGACAGGACCTTCACGGAGTCTGCCATGTTGCTCCTCCATGTTTCTACAGAAGCCCAGACCGGACAAACCAAACTCTGGCTGTAGAGAGAGTTTTTACGTAACCAGAAGGCCACCATAGTTCTTCGACACGCTTGTGAAACTGCGGTAACATGAGCCAACATGAGTAATATGAGTGCAAAACCGTGGTACCTCCAGCTGCCGTCTGACTTCTGTTGCTCCTAAAGTAGAGTTAATATGGTATGGATGGCCTCTGAGCGAGGTGAACGGCGTTACCATGGTTTTGCACTTGTGCACATTACCGCAGTCCTGGAAAAGGAGGAGTGAGTGGAGGGATATTCAGTTGGTTGCAATCTTTAACTACAACACTAGATGTCACCAAATCCTACACACTGTACCTTTAACATGAGATCGGATCTTTCAGACCACATTCAGAGGTATCAGTGTGTAGTGAATGTGTCCTGGGCTACATTAAGTACCGCCTACTCTACTGACTTCTCGCTGGGATCCGCGGGGCTCTGAGCTCCTCAGGTGAATAGACAGACAGACATGAGCGCTGGTCTGCCTCGTGGCATGGAAACGGCCTCTGTGCTCTACTGTATCCTGTCGGTACATCTGTATTTTATTAAAATATATCTGATCTGTAGGCTATGTATCAGCCTTTACACACATGGATCACAACAACACATATGTAAGGATGCTGTTTGTTGATTTCAGTTCTGCTTTCAACACAATAATTCCACACAAACTGGTTTAAAAACTGAGCAACTTGGGCTTAGGCAGTTCACTGAGCACATGGGTGCTGGACTTCCTCAGGAACAGACCCCAGTGTGTCAGGATGGGCGACTACACCTCAACCACTCTGACCCTGAGCACTGGAACACCACAGGGGTGCGTCCTCAGTCCTTTTCTCTACTCCCTCTTCACATATGACTGCTCAACTATTCACCCCACTAACACCATGGTAAAATTTGCAGACGACACTGCTGTAGTAGGACTGATAACCAACAACAACGAGACAGCCTACAGGGAGGAGATCCAACATCTGACACAATGGTGTTCCATAACAACCTGGATTTAAACACAACTAAAACAAAAGAAATGATAATAGACTTCAGGAGAGCAAGATGGGTGGAGCACTCTGCCCTCTGCATACGTGGAGAGGAGGTAGAGAGGGTGGACTGCTTCACGTACCTCGGAGTCTACATTTCAGCTGACCTCACCTGGTCCAAAAACATCTCTCATCAGGTGGGGAAGGCCCAGCAGAAGCTGAAGCAGGCTCACCTTCCTCAACACCTGCTGATTAATTTCTATCGGGCAACCATTGAGAGCCTTCTGACCTACTGCTGCACTGTTTGGTTTGCTAGCTGCACAGTAGAGGACAGGAGGGACCTGCAGCAGGTGGTGAGGATGGCAGAAAAAATGATTGGGACCACATTACCCCCCCTCAGTGACCTATACGCCTCCGGAAGGAGATAAAGGACAATTAAAACACACACAAACAGACTACGAAATAGCTTTTACCCCCCCCCCCCCCCACCCCCCCAAAGGCTGAGGACACTAGCAGCTGAACCATAATCATGACACCTGCACTTTATGATCCATTTATTTGTCTACTTTGTGATTTGAATGTTTTTATGTTTGCTTTTAATGTTTGCTTTTACTGCAAAGAGCTGCTAAACTATTTTTCGTTGTTTTCAATGACAATGACAATAAAGTCTCTATTCTATTCTATATCTACAGACTATCAGACTAGACACGGGGAGTGCATTATTATCATACTGTCAGAGATGTTTTTGTTCCGGCGCTACGCACGGAGCTGACACTGGCCCGCTCTCTGAAGCTCTGCCAGATGTGAACAGGGCCTTATCCTGTTAAAGAGGGATTTGTGTATCCATGTGTGAACAACTCACATTGACCACGCAAGCATCTTTGGGTCGACCTGCTTCTGTGACATAACAGCCGATAGGGAAACCAGGATTACAGAACTTCTGTCCATCTTCAACATCATAGCACCAGGTAACCGGCATGTTATCCACAATCCTTCACACACAAACACACAAAAAAAGCCTGTGATACTCACTAATGTACACAGCATACACTGACAACAGCGTACCAAACTTATTTTGCATGCTTCCTGCCACAGACCTACTGACAGGGCTTGTATGCTTCAAGGGGATATATCATGAAAAACTATATTTTCTGTGTTGTTTACATCCATCTGGGTATCTGGAGTGTATACTGTAATACATATATACTGATCAGCCATAACATTCAGACCACTGACAGGTGAAGTGAATCTCCAGAACTGCAGCTGTTGTGGGATGTTCCCGGTCTGCAGTGGTCAGGACCTACCAAAAGTGGTCCAAGGAAGAAAAAACGGTGAACCGGCGACAGGGTCAGACCCGAGGCTCATTGATGCACGTGGGGAGCATCCGATCCACTAGAAGAGCTACTGGAGCTCAAACTGCTGAACAAGTTAATGCTGGTTCTGATAGAAAGGTGTCAGAAGACACAGTGAGGAGCAGTTTGTTGCGTATGGGGCTGCGTCAGGGTGCCCGTGCACATCAGAACTTGACCACGGAGCAATGGAAGAAGGTGGCCCGGTCTGATGAATCACGTTTTCTTTTACATTGTGTGGCTGGCCGGGTGCGTGTGCGTCACTTATCTGGGGAAGACATGGCACCAGGATGCACTATGGGAAGAATGCAAGCCGGCGGAGGCAGTGTGATGCTTTGGGCAATGTTCTGCTGGGAAACCTTGGGTCCTGCCATTCATGTGGATGTTACTTTGACACGTACCACCTACCTAAATATTGTTGCTGACCAAGTACACCCCTTCATGGAAACGGTATTCCCTAATGGCAGTGTCCTCTTTCAGCAGGATAATGCGCTGGTGGTCATAATGTTATGGCTGATCGGTGTATATTCAAATAAGGACAACTGATTAAACCAATTTATCCGCCTCCATGGATGGATGGATAGATGGATAGATGGATAGATGGATAGATGGATAGATGGATAGATAGATAGATAGATAGATAGATAGACGGATAGATGGATAGATGGATAGATAGATAGATAGATAGATAGATAGATAGACGGATAGATGGATAGATGGATAGATGGATGGAGTCAGTGAGTCATACATACCAGTGATGCTGGTAGTTGAGTAACATGCCTTTCTTGAGGAAGTCCAGCTTGGCCTTGTCTGCTGGGTTGTTGGTGTCGTAAGATCTGGTACACACCTTCTGACACACCGCAGGTTTCTTAAACTCAAACTGACACACAGGACACCGTCAGAATGGGTGTGCTTTGGCTCTCTAACAATTGGATTTTGTTTGCTTGCCATCATTGATATTAACAATGCATCATTCGCCACTGTAAACATTTTTTCAACAAAACAAAGAAATTCAATTCGAAAAACAACAAAACACGTTTTTAGAGCCATTTTTGGACAGATGGAGCAGGAGAAAAAGAGAGAGGATGGTCTTTTATGATACTATGGTGGCCTGTAGACACACTGGGGACAGATATTGATGTTTAAAAGATATGGAAAAGTGCATTTTGCATAATAGGTGACCCTTAAATACCGGCAGGGGACATTGTCGCCGCGAGTAAATAAAATGTGTCCCAAAAATACAGGCCAGGCGAAAAAAACACAAGGGTAGATAAACTCCTGGTGCCTGACATATAATGTGCATGTCAACAAAACAATGTACTTTTCCATCACTTTAATAAATTCAACAATATAATCATGTTATTTTCAACACTTGGTTGTTATGGATTACTCATCTACAGTGATATTGTCCTGTTTCAGTCACTGTGGGTGTAACGGTATGTGTGTTACTGTCCCAGACAAACTGTATTCTGTAGTAACGTACGAGTACCACAAGATGGTAATAGGTACAGTATTGGAACTGAACTGAACAAACACTGAATTCTCCACAACTTGTTCGTGCAACTGTTTCACAATAAGAGCCCTGTTAGTAAATGAGGGGATTCTTTCCACTGAAACACTACATGGCTTTTATTTCAAAACGTGTTGAGTCCATATTAGCAGATAGAAAGCATCATACTAAAATATGACCTAATATAGGCCTGCTTATTAAACAATGAATTAGAAATAAAGTCATGTATCTAATATAAACCTCTCGCTCTGCTGCACATAGATTGATTTTAAATAGCTTGTTCAGTATTCAGCCCTACAGAGAGTATCTAACTAAACAACCAGGAGTCAATAGCATATCTGTTATTATAATATCTGTTATTATTATAATATCTGTTATTATAATATCTGTTATTATTATAATATCTGTTATTATTATATCTGTTATTATAATATCTGCTTTTATTATATCTGTTATTATAATATCTGTTATTATTATATCTGTTATTATTATAATATCTGTTATTATTATAATATCTGTTATTATAATATCGATTATTATTATAATGTTATTATTATTATAATATCTGTCTGTTATTATTATATGTTATTATAATATCTGTTATTATTATATCTGTCATTATTATATCTGTAATTATATCTGTTATTATTATATCTGTTATTATAATATCTGTTATTATTATATCTGTAATTATATCTGTTATTATATCTGTTATTATAATATCTGTTATTATTATATCTGTTATTATTATAATATGTTATTATTATAATATCTGTTATTATAATATCTGTTATTATATCTGTTATTATTATAATATCTGTTATTATTATATGTTATTATTATTATAATATCTGTTATTATTATTATAATATGTTATTATAATATCTGTTATTATTATAATATCTGTTATTATTATAATATGTTATTATTATAATATGTTATTATTATTATAATATCTGTCTGTTATTATTATAATATCTGTTATTATATCTGTCATTATAATATCTGTTATTATTATATCTGTAATTATATCTGTTATTATTATATCTGTTATTATAATATCTGTTATTATTATATCTGTAATTATATCTGTTATTATATCTGTTATTATAATATCTGTTATTATTATATCTGTTATTATAATATCTGTTATTATTATATGTTATTATTATAATATGTTATTATTATAATATCTGTTATTATAATATCTGTTATTATATCTGTTATTATTATAATATCTGTTATTATTATATGTTATTATTATTATAATATCTGTTATTATTATTATAATATGTTATTATAATATCTGTTATTATTATAATATCTGTTATTATTATAATATGTTATTATTATTATAATATCTGTCTGTTATTATTATAATATCTGTTATTATATCTGTTATTATTATAATATCTGTTATTATTATATCTGTCATTATAATATCTGTTATTATTATATCTGTAATTATATGTTATTATAATATCTGTTATTATTATATCTGTAATTATATCTGTTATTATTATATATGTTATTATTATTATATGTGTTATTAGTTTGATGTCCAGACTAACGGAGCTACATTGAGTTCTTTAGCTAAGGCTAAGGCTAGCTTGCTATCTAGTTATCATAGTATCCGTTAGCTTTGCTGTTTGTTTTGGCTAATGTTAGCTGACTCCCATAACGTTCCATGATAGCGTTAGCTGTTTCTAAAGAACTAGCCCACCTGGTCTATTTATTCAGTGGGTTATTTAGTTGTAACATGTGGCAGCTACACAGGTGATGTGGGACCTGTTAGGTTTACCTTACAGTCTGGAACTGTGTCTTTTCCAGGCTCACAGAAGCTCACCGGAGCCAGACCCGGGAGGTAGAAGCCGGCAGCTGGAGCCAGCAGCGCAGCCCCGAGCAGCCACCGCCACATCTTCACACCCGCTTGACACCGGCCAATCTTCACTCCAGATTCACACAGTTAACTAGCCCCTCTTCGCACTTCACAGCTGCACAGCCACCAACTTCCGGTTCAGACACGTCACGTACCGGAAGTCCTGCTTCGTGAATAGGAGCATTGTGGGATCATAACCACCCAGTCACGTGTCACCCTTAAATATGTTATACTCCCAGCATTCATTTAGGATACTTTGTCTTAGAAATGTAACCCTTTCACCGTGTGTTTTCACTCCATCAAAGTTAATTGCAACACTTGGTCAATTAAAAATGTCTTATTCAGCGTTTCGGTTGTGCTTAGCTCCACCCTCTCCTATTACTTCTGGTTGCAAAAAAACAACAAGATGGCAATTTGCAAAAACCAAGATGGCGAACTCGAGGCTTCAAAACGGCAGTCCACTAACCATATGGGTGACGTTCCGGTGACTACATCCACTTCTTATATACAGTCTATGGCAGCCATTCTCAACCGGTGGGCCGGCCGCAAAGCGCCATCTAGTGTGCCGCGGAGGCAGTGGTACTAGATTATTATTTATTATTATTTTTTTATTATTATTTAGCAAAGTGAACAGGTAAAACCTAAAGTAGGTAAGATGCCAGCTGCTGTAAAACCAAAGCCTATTGAAGGAGGCTGAGACACGGGCGGACACGGGTCTTGTATTGGGTATAACACATGCGCAGTGTAACTTGAGCTGCGGTCGTGCGTTGCGATCGGCTCAATTTCGGCGAGTGCAGAGCAGATATTACTGCGCATGTGCGGTACCCCGAAGGCGCGTTGATTAAGTGTGACCCAACCTCCTTCAATAGGCCTTGTGTAAAAACACCAAACATCATCAGGTAGAGACAAACGTGTTTGCCACTGTTAGCTAGCTAACGTTCTCGGATGCAGTGAGACAAAATGGATCGTTTTTTAAAGCGAAAAAGTGATGTGGGAGACAACCCTGCGCCAGTAAAAGCTCCGAAGCGTGTGGTGAGGAAATATGACCCTGAATACATTAAATTAGGATTCGTGCTTAATCGCCTTTTTGAACTGAGAGAAGAAGTGCACACATTTCTGGAAAAGCAGCACTCCCCTCTTGCTGAGCATTACACTGATGGTAACTTTTGTGCAAAACTGGCCTACTTATCAGATATATCTGACCAGTTAAATCAGCTAAATATATCAATGCAAGGCAGAAACAGCACAGTGTTTTTGGTTTCAGACAAAATTGAGGGCTTCAAGAAAAAACTTATTCTGTGGAACAGAAGAGTCAAGGAGGGACGATTTGATGTGTTTTCACTCCTAAGTGAAACTTTGGAAGCCACTCCTCATGTCAACATATCCAGTGTTATAACCCAGCATTTGACTCAGTTGTCGGGAAAGTTTACAGACTACTTTCCAGAAGATGCACGAGATGGAAACCTTTGGATTTTGGACCCTTTCTCTGTGGATCCTGCTTCAGAAGACATAGCTCTCTCCACTGTGTTGGAAAATGAACTGATGGAACTATCAGCAGACAGCAGCCTGATGCTTCAGCTCACACAAGTAGACCTTGCTTCATTCTGGATACTGGCTGCCAGTCAATATCCCGCTCTGTCAAAACGGGCAATCAAATTTCTGTTGCCTTTCACCACCATCTATTTATGTGAGTCAGGGTTTTCCATTGTGACTGTCACAAAATCAAAGGCAAGGAACAAACTGAAAGCAACTTTGAATGCTACTCTGCGTGTCAGCCTCTCACCCATCCCACCACGACTTGATCTCATTATGTCCCAGAGGCAAGCCCAAGTGTCTCACTGAGGGTAAGCAGAATATGTATTTTAGTCATTACAGCTGACAGTGGCATAACACATATCTACAGCCCAGTTTATTATTTGTTGTATAAACATGTTAGGTTTTTTACTCATTTATTTGGGAAGGTGGTCCTCGGAAATGTTTTGACAATCACAAGTGGGCCTTCAGTTGCAAAAGGTTGAGAACCCCTGGTCTATGGCATGCACATGCCGATGTAAACAGGAAACAGGATAATGTCACTGGACACTAACCTGACCCGCCAGTTTGTTTGTGACACAGAACAGAACCATCTGAGAAGCCGTCTTTGGAAACTGTTTGGAAAAGAGCGGACACACGTACCTAAACCACGCTCACAGCTGCCAGTAGCTACTCACAGGATGCTGATTGGTCCCGACACAAACGCATTACTTGCAATTCTCACAGGATCTTGTGATATAGTTAATTCGCTATAAATGATTATGGAATAATTATTGTATATGAAATAATATAACTTAATTCTGCAAGTCCAGTGTGGAATTATTCATACTAAATACAGTTTATTAGTATAAACTGTATTTACCACAGCATACTGTAACAACATAAATTAGTAGGTAAACTACACCATTAATTAAATCATTCGCAATTTATTTCCTTGAACGTTACTTGGTGACTGAAAGTAGCCAGCTAACCAAACATCAGCCTGTTTCAATAGTGGAGCGGATAGAGGAAAAATCATGCAAATAGTGATACAAGCACCAAATTTGGCATGATGATTCCCGAGGGAACGCTTAGCAATATCAACGATTGGCCACCTAAAAATACAAGATGGCGGCCATTTTACAAGATGGCCGCCAAATTGACCTGCCGTTAATGGTTTCTCTCAGAAATTCATCTACTTGGTCGATTTGAGTGATCTTGGTGTCAAATTATGTGTTTTGTAGCATGCTGGATCTAATTTTGATAGTTTTTACAATTTTTAACTTCAACATGGCGGCCATTTTTCAAGATGGCTGTGAAATTTACTCGCCGGGAATGTTTTTCTTAAAGAAATGCATGTACTTGGTCAATTTAAATGATTGTGATGTAGAGTTATAGGTTTCTGGTATGCTTGATTTAATTTTTACAGCTTTAACATCCTCCAATAAGTTTTTTCTTACTTTTTGGCTGTCCGGTGAGTCTTTGCTTTGTGGTGTTTGTATGTCTCAGTTGGCTTGTAGGCCTACTGTTGTAGACAGCTATCAATAGCTGCTGTTGCCATAGGTGTAGAGGCTTAGTGGTAGAGGTAGTACCTTTGTTTCAGAAGTCAGCCACATCCTCCAGGATGGACTACTGGCACTGGTCCTCACTATTTGCCCAACTCTCACCTATGGCTTCAAGAAGTTGCTAGTGCACGGCAACGGCCACACCCGGGACACGGTGTTGGCTCACGGGCTAAACTAGGTGAGGGTAGCACACAGAGAGTCTCTGTGTGATGGAGTACGTCTAGCTCCAAATTTCGAAGTGCATAGAGTCAACGAACTAGCCATCTTTATCCATGAGGTTCCCTCACCAACATATCTATCACTTGCCTCTTTCTGGTCTTGGCAAACACAGACAGGCCAACATACACAGGAAAAGGTGTCTCCCGGTCCTTAGAGTGCCTGTGGACCTGCGATCTTTCCCTGTATTTGGCAAAGCAGTTGTACTGTAACAGTTGGGACATTGCAAGGTCAGATTTTGATGCGCCATTCTGGAGACTTGATATCAGCCCCATGTTGAATCATACATACAAACTGAAGCAGGGAGAGTGGGACGGTATCTTCAAGGTACCCATCATGGAACGTGCTGTTGAATTCTGTTTTATGCTGAAGCAGGTCACGACGTATCATCTCAGCAGCCTTTGGGTTGGCAGTTGGGTTGGAACCTCATGGATAAAGATGGCTAGTTCGCTGACTCTATGCACTTCGAAATTTGGAGCTAGACATACTCCATCACACAGAGACTCTCTGTGTGCTACCCTCACCTAGTTTAGCCCGTGAGCCAACACCGTGTCCCGGGGTGTGGCCATTGCCGTGCACTAGCAACTTCTGGAGCCATAGGTGAGAGTTGGGCAAATAGTGAGGACCAGTGCCAGTAGTCTATCCTGGAGGATGTAGCTGACTGCTGAAACAAAGGTACTACCTCTACCACTAAGCCCCTACACCTATGGCAACAGCAGCTATTGATAGCTGTCTACAACAGTAGACCTACAATGGCCGCCATATTGAAGTAAAAAATTATTAAAACTATCAAAATTAGATTCAGCATGCTAAAAAACATATAATTTGACACCAAGATCACTCAAATCGACCAAGTAGATGTATTTCTATGAGAGAAACCATTAACGGCAGGTCAATTTGGTGGCCATCTTGGAAAATAGCCACCATCTTGGATTTTCAAGTGGCCAATCGTTTATATTTGCTTCGTGACCCCTCGGGAATCATCATGCCAAATTTGGTATCACTATTCACACAATTTGACTGAAAAATGGATGTCATCCGCTCCACTACAACATGAATTGTATAACAGCAGACATCTGAATCATATGATCACAATGTTAAAATAAACCAAATCAACATAACTGCATTTTAGCTCAGTTTCCAACAGCACTGACGCATAACTGCGTTCAACAACTTCATAACCCAAAAACCATGGCAAAAATAAGCGCGTCCCAGCTGTGTGCATCACTTTTTTTTGTCCCCTGGAAACAGTCATGTGAGCTTCTTGCAGCATGTTTCTGTATTTGTTAGTTTAAAAGTTTAAAGTTTAAAGTTTCATTAAAGTGTTTTCTCTTCTGATAATGAATTTGATTTCTTCAAGTGTTTTCAAGATCACCTCCAGGTCTGTGACCCAACACAATAGTGACAGAGGGTGGTATTTTAGTGTTTATGCCACAATTATTTCCATTCCTTTGCCTGTAGAGGGTTAGGAGGAACTGAAAAAGCTATTTCTGTAAAGGAAAGATAAGCTAACATGGCCCTTTAAATCATGATGTAAAGTCAAACGAGCATGGCTGCTGCACACATGTTACTTTTACAAGAATGAATCATTTCAAAAACAAGTTTGATTGACAGCATGGTATGTTTTCATACTGATACAGTAACTGCAGACGGTTCAACCTACAATTAGTTTCAGGTTTCAGCTACACAGTCACTCCACCTGGGGTTAGGAATGAAGTGCCTCTTGTGTTTAACCTTTGACCTCTGACCATTAACACAGGTCAATTTGACCACTAATTGTGCCTTCCAGGGGCATTATGCCCAAATCCGGCAGGACAGACATCCATCTGCTATACATCCCATCCACAGAGGAACTACAATTGCACTCTCACCAGTCTGTAGTGTACGCTGGTTTGATGAAAGTGTTCAGGCAGCTGTGAAGATGCAACAGCAACAGGAGATGTTTCATAAAGTACGTCTATAAGTGTATGTCTCCTTTTGTGTGTCTCCTTGGCTGTAATGTCCAGTCTGGTAAGGAGTGTTCCTTCTGTTGTACCCTGGACATCTTTGCAGTGTGCTTCAGATATCACTGTGCTCTATTACAACCAGAGACGATCAGTGAGTCAGTCAGTATCTGTCCTGGTCTCGGCTGTGCATGTCCCTGGTCCATTTGATCATAGTCTCTGGAGATCGATAGAGGAAGATCAGTTTGGAGTAAAGTTCCTCTTCTAGCTCCAGCTCTCCTGTCTCACGCACCTGAATCACACAGAAACATTACTTTGTAGAAAAGGACTACAAAGAAATCATTTTCCAGGACACTTCCAGCAACGTGGCAACAAGTGTGTTTTTTTGGGGACCCATTATTTATGTTAATGTTTAGATATTCCATAATTCTTGGTTCAAAAGCTGCTTCTTCAAATTTGGAAAGATTATTTCACTCAATCTCTGATATGTGTGTGTCCATGAATACAGTAATTGTGTGTGTTAATATGCACACATACTGCTCACTAACCAGGAAGATGTCTGTGCAGAGCTTCAGGATGCGGTCCACACAGGGCAGCTCCTCAAACATGATGGAATGTGAGATCTCACTGAAGAAGCCACGCACAAACTTCCCAATGACTAAGACCACAGACACATACAGACCCATGATCCTGAGAGGAGAGAAAAGAAAAGAAGATTTACATTCAAGAAGCGTGGGAAAAAAGCAACTCACAAATCACAGTTGTTGTGTTTAAAATGATTAAATGTGCAGAAGGGAACAGTTTGGAAAATATAAAAAGCCTAATCTTGGAGTCATGTCTGAGATGGCCGCCTAAAAGGAGCCTCCCATCAAACTGCTAACTTTCCCTTTTAGTTGTTGGAGTAACACCTTTATTTCTACTGTGTAATAATTGTCCATCAAGGCTTGTATGTTTCCGTCACTAGATTCAACAAGGAGACTGGAAAATGGCAATCTCAAACTCCAAAACCATAATAGCAAAACAGGCTGCCGGTAATGCTAGCATGGCTAGCGGCAACAGGCAGGCTAACACCATGGAGACTCCAGCCATGCTCTGCTGGAAAACGCTGGATTGCTCCCTCTGGGTTGGGTATGAGTCTTTGCCCCAAGCCAGGGAGTTCAAGTACCAGGGTTTACAAGTAAGGGTAAAATGGAGCATGAGATGGACAGGCTGTTTCGTGTGGCTTCAGCAGTCATGCGGGCGCTGTACCGGACCGTTGTGGTGAAGAGGGAGCTGCTGAGCCGGAAGCCAAAGCTCTCGATTTACCGGTCAATATACGTTCCAAACCTCACCTCTGGTCATGAGCTTTGAGTAGTGACCGAAAGAATGAGATCACAGATACGAGAGGCCAAAATGAGTTTCCCACGTAGGGTGGCTGGGCTCAGCCTCAGAGATAGGGTGAGGAGCTCACACATCTGGAGGGAGGTGGGAGTAGAGCTCCTTCACATCAAAAGGGGCCAGCTGAGATGGTTTGGGCATCTGATCAGGATCCTCCTGGGCGCCTGCTGTTAGAGGTTTTCTGGACATGCTCAACTGGTAAGGGGCCCCGGGGTAGACCCAGAACACGCTGGAGAGATTATATATCTCATCTGGCCTGGGAGAGCTAGAAAATGTTGCTGGGGAGAGGGACGTCTGGAATACTTTGTTTAGTCAGCTGCCTGTGCCACCCGGTCCCGGACAAGCACATCAAAATGGATGGATGGATGATTTGTTGACTTCTTATATGCCTGTGCATCCCCTTCCATATGTGGACGGGGCTCTGGTGGTTATGTCTCAGCTGGAAACGAACGGCAACTGATCCTGGTCCTGGACTTTTGAACATCTTTAACTTATTTTACATGGCTCCTTAAAAAAGGCTGTTATTAAAAATGTATATCTATGTAAACGTTAGTTAGTGTGGGTTCCTTACCCATATCCAGCCAGGAAACCCAGGCTGGGTGGACTGACTTTGTCGTTGAATATGACCATGGGTAGAACCCCACATGAGGAGGGGGCACAGCCTGCAATGGCAATGTCCCACCACTCCTGGTTCCCACTGCCGTTCAGTGACCTGTCACTCATCAGGGACAGGGTTATATTCAGGTAACCATCTTCATTACCTACAAGACAACCAATCAGCTGTGTTAAAACACACACTTTCATGAATAACATAATATAACATGAATAACAAATATAAATGCTTGTAACCAGAGACTATGTTGCAATAATAGTAATTAAGCCATGCTGGTTGCTGTGCTGGTTGCTATGCTGGTTGCTATGTTGCCATCTAGTGCAGGGGTGCCCAATATGTCGATCGCGATCTACCGGTCGATCGCGAAGGTAGTGTGGGTAGATCGCATGGCATTAAAAAAAAAAAAAAAAATTAAAAAATTAAAAAATTAAAAAATAGACGTCAGCCTATCAGAGCAGATTGAGAACTGTCTGTCAGAGTTTGACAGACGCTTTCAAGACTTTGTTTTACTGGAGCAAGTCGCTACATTCATGTGCTACCCTTTTCGGGAAGATGCTGAGGCTGATTCACTTGCATCAAAAATTGCAACACTGTTTCACCTGAACTCATCTGGAGTGGAGGATGAGATTTTGACACTACAAGCTGACATTCAGCTTAAGTCCAGGGCCCATGGACAGTTCTGGAACTTACTCACAGAGGAAAAGTACCTCAACATGAGGAAATGTGCTACCTCCTTGACTGTATTATTCGGCTCCACTTATTTATGCGAGTCAGCCTTTTCCCACATGAAGATTATTAAGTCCAAATACCGTTCCACCTTGACTGATGATCATTTGGAAGTGTGCTTGAGGCTGGCTATCAGCAGCTACTGTCCGGACTATGCATCCCTGGCTGATTCCATTCAGTGCAAGTCATCAGAGTAAGGTAATGACAAAAAATGTACAGAGTTATATTGTACAATATGGGTTCATGCAGTTATGCAAGGTACACCAACATATATTGTACATATAAAGAATACTCAATATATTTATAAATAAATATATGTTTTGCATTTTTATAGTAGGTAGATCATTTTGACTTGGTCATTTTATAAGTAGCTCGCATGCTGAAAAAGTGTGTGCACCCCTGATCTAGTGTTTCTCCTTCACCCCAACAGGCACTTTACCACCATCGTGGTATTTTTTGTTGTAAGACACAAAGTGCTCTGTGACAGTAAGTTCAGGACAGACTCACATGTTAAAAAGACTTATACAGACAACTGCTGTCATTATTGACAGCAGTTGTCTGCATTTAATGTTAACCAGTGACCGAATGTTTCCTCATGGAAACCTCTTCCTTATTTCTGACTTGATCCTGCTAGAACTGTACCGTACCGTGCAGTGCCGTGCAGTACTGTACTGTAACGGGCCGTGCCGTACTGTACCGTACCATACTGGACTGTACCGTACCGTACCGTTCCGGACTGTACCATACTGTACCGTACCGTACTGTACCATACCGTACTGTACCGTACCATGCCGTACTGTACCGTACCGTACCATACTGGACCGTACCGTACCGTGCCGGATTGTACCGTATCGTACCGGACTGTACCGTACCGGACTGTACTGTATTGTACCATGCCGTACTGTACCATACCGTACTGTACCATACCGGACTGTACCATACCATGCCGTACTGTACCGTACCATACTGGACCGTACCGTACCGTACCGGACTGTACCGCACCGTATTGTACCGTGCCGTGCCGTACTGTACCATACCGTACTGTACTGTACCATACCGGACTGTACCGTAACGTGCCGTACAATACCGTACCGTACCGCGCCGTACAGTAACGTAACAAACCGTACCGGACTGTACCGTACCGTACTGTACCGGACTATATCGTACCGCACCGGACTGTACCGTACTGTGCCGTACTGTAACGTACCATACCGTACTGTACCGTACCGGACTGTACCGTACTGTACCGTACTGTAAGTACCTTACCGTACCGGACTATATCGTACCGCACTGGACTGTACCGTGCCGTACTGTAACGTACCATACCGTACTGTACCGTGCCGTACTGTATAGAAGGCAGCCATTAACTACCTTGGGTGTTTTGGCTGTCCTTCCATGACTGATGGAAATGATTCTTCCAGTAATATCTTTCATGTTATGAAAAAAAACGTATTGACAGTAATTCAATGAACTCTGACCTTTATATAGTTGATTGACTGGTTTGGCCTCAGCTCCGTTGGGGGCACGGATATAGTTAGGGAACATATGAGGAACATGCCTGGGAATGAAAAAAGACAGCATCTGTAAGATACAACTATATGTATTAAATATAAAAACACATAAAGATCCTTCCAGAGAGGAAACCTACACAGGCTCAGTGCGATTGCCAACCAGTAGTGAGGCCAGATCTGCTCTGACTGGGTTCCCAGGTTCCAGGTCTATAGAGTGTTTGTCAAATGTGTGTTCCACTGTCCCTCCTTTACCAAGGTCCCTGTCAGAGACAGAGAGACAGAGACAATCAGCCTTTAGAGAGCAAAGAACAGTCAAAGATACATCACATATACTCAGTAATATTACTGATAGAGCAGATGGACTGCATGCGTTACAGTCAAGAAAACTAATATTTAGAAACAATGGCCATCAAAATGATCAGCTATCCATATAATGTGTTTTGTATTATCTCAGAGGACACTTATCCTTTCACTTACATACTCACAATGTTTTGTATGAGATACAGTCTAATTTAAGGCCGGTATTATATATTAATGGCCTGAGGGTGATGCCAGGAGAAAGCCATGTTGTAATCCACTATACTGTATCTTTTACATGGTGGCCCTTTAAGACATCTCAGACTCCTGGCAACGGGTCAAAGATGTTTCACCATGTTAAAAAACGAGGCAATATTTACATGAGCCACAATCTATGTTACATTTTCTGACATAATAAAACAGAAGAAATTAGCAATAGGCTATATATCAAAATCACCCAAATAAAACCTGTTTAATATGCCGTTATGCCCCTGCTAACAACGCCATAGCTCATGGTTGCTGGTTTTCATACTAAGGCAGTTTTCAATAGGGCTGGGTATCGTTTAAAAATTGATGATGCCAGTACCGATACCAATAGATTACCTTTAAAGTGATACCAATACCAATAGACTACCCTTAAAGTGATACTGATACCAATACCAATAGACTACCCTTAAAGTAAATGGTAAATGGACTTGCATTTATATAGCACTTTTCTAGTCTTGATCCATCCATCCTCTGAATGCTCTAGGTCTCTAGTCTGATCCATCCATCCTCTGAATGCTCTAGGTCTCTAATTTGATCCATCCATCCTCTGAATGCTCTAGGTCTCTAGTTTGATCCATCCATCCTCTGAATGCTCTAGGTCTCTAGTCTGATCCATCCATCCTCAGAATGCTCTAGGTCTCTAGTTTGATCCATCCATCCTCTGAATGCTCTAGGTCTCTAGTCTGATCCATCCATCCTCTGAATGCTCTAGGTCTCTAATTTGATCCATCCATCCTCTGAATGCTCTAGGTCTCTAGTCTGATCCATCCATCCTCTGAATGCTCTAGGTCTCTAATTTGATCCATCCATCCTCTGAATGCTCTAGGTCTCTAGTTTGATCCATCCATCCTCTGAATGCTCTAGGTCTCTAGTTTGATCCATCCATCCTCTGAATGCTCTAGGTCTCTAGTTTGATCCATCCATCCTCTGAATGCTCTAGGTCTCTAGTCTGATCCATCCATACTCAGAATGCTCTAGGTCTCTAGTTTGATCCATCCATCCTCTGAATGCTCTAGGTCTCTAGTTTGATCCATCCATCCTCTGAATGCTCTAGGTCTCTAGTTTGATCCATCCATCCTCTGAATGCTCTAGGTCTCTAGTTTGTGGCTGTAAAGTTTCATGAGGCTGTGATTATCCTAGAGGTCACCACAGGTCATTTTATAATGTGAGATCAAGTTTTAAAAAATGGTCTCACTACAATGAAATGTCTCCTATGGGGACTAACATCATCACACATGAATACAGTTGGGCTCATTTGATCCACAAGAGCCTCAGCTTTACAGTGATACCCAGTTTATGGAATTTGAGACTGTTTAGGGACCCCAGTATGCAGAAATATTCAAACACACCATTTTAGAAAGGGAGAAAATAACATTTATACCGCATTAAAAAAAACTGCATGTGATTATCATAAAGTGGGCATGTCTGTAAAGGGGAGGCTCGTGGGTACCCATAGAACCCATTTACACTCACATATCTGGAGGTCAAAGGTCAAGGGACCCCTTTGAAAGTGACCATGCCAGTTTTTCCTTGCAAAAATGTAGCTGAACTTTGGAGCGTTATTTAACCTCCTTCCCAACGAGCTAACGTGACACGGTTGGTACAGATGGATTCCTTACAATAGGTTTTCTAGTTTAATATGATATCTTTAACTGTAGCTCTAAAACTGAACCTGCTACAGCCTCTGAAAGATCCCGCGGGTCTCAAAGGGTTAATGCGCAAACATGCCCATAAAGTTTTGCAGCAGAGTGCAATTTGCCCTTCTTTGTGACTGATTACAATTATCCATGTGGCTCAGTAAAAATGTGCCTTCCCCCATGAACACAGTAGGCAGAACAAAGGCCAAGAGTAAAGAAAAATTTAATTTTCAGACTGCAGGAAATTAAACGTGATAGAGAGAAACTGTATTTGGTATTTAATATCTGTCAGTACAAATGTGCTTCAGTTACCACCAACTCTCTGAAGACGCTAATAATCTCACTGTAACTGTGTGTGGCTATCAGTGCTGATCTTTGTGAACTGGACTGTTTCTTTAATGAGGCTCGTTTGCATTAAAAGGGGCCAATTTTCACCAAATGTCTGCATATTCTGAATTTAAATACATGCAAATAGCACAGGAGCACTGAGACGCTACTTGCTTGGCGGCACAGTTAGGGGTACATTTACACTGTTTCTTTCTCCCTTGTTTGTGCAGGTTTAGTGGCTGCAAAAGCCACGAAAATCATTTTGTGAATTTGCCCCTTAATGTAGTACGGCTGTTACCAAGATTGGATCTGTGTGAGCTGGCTTTCACATCTCTGGTATAAATGTAAACTGGGACAACTAGGACACCGTGGGTTGCTCTGTGCCCTTGTGAATGGGTGCCATGGTTTAAAGTAGTGCCTCAGCTGTCATTTGTCATGGTCAGCTGTTCTTCATCAGCTTTTACATGCTAATTTGGGTTATTTGACGATTACCCAATTAGTTTGGTGATAATTATGTATAATATATAATAGTATAATGCTATTTTGTTATTACGAGAGCAAAGGTTTTACCTCTGGAAAGTCCAGGCCAGACGTAGAGTTAGATCGACAGGACTTCCAAGTAGTTCTTTGATGACTTCCTGTCTGCTGGGGGGGCTGATCCTCCACACCGATCCTGAACTCCCTTCAATCATGGACGTCACGATGTCCTCATAACTGTAGAGAGTGATGAACTGCATGGCTACCTAGATGCACATACACACAAAATAAAACAAATTATGAAAACAGGTATACAGAGAGGCAGCAACTCCAGTAGGACGCACGCACGCACACACACACACACACACAGTCCAGTAGAAATAGTCCTATTAATCTGAGCATGTATAAGAGCTGAGCATGCTAAAACAAATCATTTAGTGCCAATTATGAGGAAATGTGATTTAAACTAACATTTCTGAGGATCAGCTCTTGTCTGGTCACGCTGCCAAAGAAATTAGAAATATGTTTGGAGAAGTATCTGTTTTGTTGAACAGGAGACAACTTAAACTTTATTACAATCATCATATACATACAGGTACATACAGGTACATACATGACATTTAACCCATCTTTAGCATTAGGAGTAGTGGGGTCTACCCACTGAGCCACAGCCTGTCAACACTGACAGATAAAGAGTTAAAGAGGAGAGTCAGCAAGAACCGCCCTCTTTAATTCACTTCATCATTATTAATCAGAAAAATTAAAATAGAGGGGGACATCCCCAGTGGAAGTTATGCCCTTGACGAGAGGCAACAAATAAGTTACTCCTCAAAGAGAATGATGAGCAGAGTGTCTGGCCTGACTGAAGACAAGGAAAAGGGAAATTGTTTTTTGTCCTCCTACTTGGAACCATAGATTTGCAATAACATTTATTCATTAGGTAGATGCTTTTGTCCAAAGTGGCCTACAAATTAGGTACAATCCAAACCCATCAAGGAGAAGCCTTCAAACATACAGTAAGTGCTGCAACACTAAGTCCATGTTCCATCAACCCGTTCCAACTCGTCAAACACTGCCGTTTGGTCAGCAACCCTCGGCATCAGATACCGACACACGGACGCAGCCTTTAGCGACTGTAAGTGATGAACCAGGCTTTCAACTTACGCCAATGTAAAACCACCGGCGGCGTTGCTCAACGTCCAGAGCATGTGACGTAGTATTAAGAGTATGAGAGTCTGTTCAGGGCAGGCGGGAGGGGAGGTGGATGGGTCAAACAAACACAGGACTTACACCAAACCCTCAGGAAGAGCGCCGGGCTTTGAAGCTAATGTTCGTAGTGGTCAAATGGCGGTACTACAACTTCCGTGTCCGTCACGTGATGCCATTGGGCCCAAAAATACTTTTTCCCATAGACTTCCATTGGGAAAGAGACGTCTGTAACTCAGAGGATCATTTATTTTGAGGTGAATCAACTCCCGAGTATGAACACTCTAATAGTCCTTATTTAAATCATCAGGTCCTAAAAGTTGTAAAACGCACTATAGCTGAATCCAGAGTTATTTCCCTTCCTCCGTTCATGTGAATGAGACCCAGACCGAGGCTGGAGCGAGGGCTGGGAGGAGGAGTTAAAGGAAACGCTACTGCGCCTGCTCTATAGGCACAATGGATGAGGAAGATCACCGGATGATCCGGGTACTTTATCACTCGGAAGTCGAGCCATTTTGGCTTCATGCTCCACTGAGCGACTCTCATAGGAAGGAATGGCAGCCTCCGACGCTGTATCCAGTTCTCTTAATACATCCGTTACTTACACCGAGCAGACCTGTTCGTGTCCCGTCAGAAACTAAAAGTAACTGGTGACTTATTTTGTCACATAATCCTGTGTTTCACGTGGTCGCCAGTCATGTGAGCCGTTATGAGCGGTTAGTCACTCGCTAGTAACGTGAGTCATACGTTAGTGAAGTTAACGTCAACCACGACCGTTTCCTAAACCTAACTGCATGCTTGTGTTGCCTAAACCAAACTCTCTGTGAAAACGAAAGTTTATTTTGAAAGGACACTATGTAATGCAAGAGGGGTACCCCGTAACCGAGTCATGTGACCGAGCGGACGCTACTGTGCATGTTCCATGTGCCCAATATCCGAGTACTTTTCCAGACAGAAGTTGAGCCATTTAGGGCGCTTTCACATTAGGGAGCCGGGCCCGGATCCGAGTACACTTGTCCCCAAAGTCCAGTTCGATTGGCCGTATTCGGGCGCGGTTCGTCGATCCGTACTCGAGTCCACTTGAAAAGGTGGTCTGGAGTACGGATCATGTGTACTCGGGTACGGTTTGCATCAGGTGTGAAAGCCAACCGTACCGGAACACGGAAGGGGATGTAATCGTGGATGATACAGCAGGAAGGCCGGCAAGAGGTTCCTTAAAATATAAACAATAGGCAATGGGGTTGAGTGATGTTTGTTATTTTATTCAGCTGGTTTAATGGTCTGTCTCTGAAGAACGAGAGCCACTCAGCTGCTGAGCGGATAGAGAGAGAGAGACGGAGTAGGGGGAGACAACGTGTAGAGTCGGCCTATTTTTACATCAAATTCAATGAAATCAGAGTTTATTTAGACCAAACCAGAGTTGGTGATTGCTGGAGAGACTAACGACAACAGTGTTGGTGAGTTTTATTTAGTTTCTGTCCAGTTTGAATGAAGTGTTTTACGATGCTACGCTGCTAGAACAGCTGATCTCAACATAAACAAATACACATCCGTAACATATTCTACAGATAGACCTCGAAACTGTAGTAAAGTCTTGCTGGTATGAAGTTAATATACAGTCAATAGATCACTTTCACTGTCTGTGACA
Source organism: Sebastes umbrosus (assembly GCF_015220745.1). Lineage (NCBI taxonomy): Eukaryota > Metazoa > Chordata > Actinopteri > Perciformes > Sebastidae > Sebastes > Sebastes umbrosus. The sequence goes on along the minus strand of NC_051278.1, from coordinate 34,512,917 downwards.
TATTCTACAGATGTCTAGACATGGAAACTGTAGTAATCTTGCTGGTATGATGTTCATATACAGTCAATAGATCACCTTCACTATCTGTGACATATTCTACAGATGTCCAGACATGTAAACTGCGGTAAAGTCTTGCTGGTATGATGTTAATATACAGTCACTAGATCCCTTTCACTGTCTGTGACATATTCTACAGATGTCTAGACATGTAAACTGTATTATGTAGCTGATATGATGTCCATATACTGTCAATAGATCACCTTCACTGTCTGTTGCTGCTGGGACACGCAGCTGAGACGCGGGGGGCTCGCGTGTAAAATAGGCGAGCCTTCTATTCTATAAAATAGACGCGCGTCTGACGCGCGTGAGACGCGCGTCTCATGTGGCCAGTGTGTCCACTCTAACCTGTTAACATGGACGCCGAAATAAAAAACAACACGCCACGCGAGACTCACGCGAGCCTGATGCGGGCAGTGTGTCCACCACTTTAGGCTTCATGCTCCACTAAGACACTCTCATAGGAATGAACGGGGCCCCGCCTCCAATGCTGGATCCAGTTCTCTTTATACATCCATGGATGAGACAGGTGTCCTCTCCACAGCAATGACGACTATTTAGTGCTATTGAAATTGTTGGGAATACGAGTGATTCTTGGAAATGAAGTTGAAACATTTATAACTCACGTCCATAACATAACCCTGTAGTAACAGTTGTGTTTGATGTTATCATTAAAAGTGCACTTTTAAATATAAGTTCAGTGAAAAATACTTCCAGAACCTGCAGCCTGTTCTGGGCTATACTCTGTAGAGGTACAGGATCTCCTCAGGGCTGTCTGACTGCATATCTAACGTCCTGCCTTGAGAAACAGTCTTACAGAATGACACAACTGTTTTAATACACATGACAGCAGGACAGACAGACACATGCAGACAGACATACAAATCAAAGTGAAATCAGTACGCACCGCATTGTCTCCAAAGTTGTTGGTGAGTTGGTCATATTCAGCCTCTGTGAAGGGCTGGATGGACTGCTGCTGCACACTCATGGTGAACAGGGACTAGACATACACACAGAAACAAATACAGTGGATTGTGTACATTTTATATACTGTGTCAAATGACGCCATTTGCACCTATGTTTCATTTGGCTGTACTGTATGTACACTGTAAAGATCCATTGCTACAGAATTGGTTTCCATCTGTGAATGAGATGAACCTTCTAGAGCCCTACCGAGGACTCTAATGATAATCTAGGATCTATGGGATTTCTCAACTTCCACCTTCCTAACCGTAAATGTACCAGATGATCAGAACAAGTAGAACCTCAAAACATATCACAGAACTGAGTCTACAACACAACTTCAAACAGCCATGTCTTTCAGTTTGTAACACTGGCTTTCTGTACTCTCAATCCAATACTGAGAGAACCATGATTACATCATTATGGAAATGTATCACATGACAGTTTGAATCTCTTTTAGATCATTGTGATGCTCAACAAGTATTAAGAAGCCATATCTAAAATAATCCCTGTCTGTTATTTGAACACACTGCAGATACTATATAATCATTAAAAGAATTCCTCAGTGTTTACTCCATTTGTCATAATACCCAGAGAGCAGTTTTGGAAGTTTTTATGTCAGATGATATTAAATGCAGCTCCTCTGCCATAACGTAATGCATTATTTTCTGTTTCAAGAGACAGGAGTAGAGACTGCTATATGAAAGGTGGATTACCTCGTATCCTCCCAGCTTCACAGTCACAGTGACATCGATGGGGTGGTTGACCACGCCCACAACTGATCTGACCAATGAAATGAAGAGAAGGGGGAACCAGATGATGCAAATCAGGAAGAAGATGATGAGGCCACCCATTCCATATTTCACTATCTTCTTCTTCTTCTGTCCTTTAGGCTGCGGGTATTTCTGAGGGCATAAAATATTAGGTTTAGAGATAATAAATATTTATATAATTATCTCTAAATAATACATCCATCCATCCATCCATTATCTGTAACTGCTTATCCTGTTCAGGGTGGCGGGGGGTGCCATCCCAGTTGACATTGGGTGAAGGCGGGGTACACCCTGGACAGGTCTCCAGACTATCACAGGGCCGACACATAGAGACAGACAACTCCTTTAATAATATATAAATATTATAATTGTTTTAACTAATGTTGAGTATTTTCTTCACATATAATGTTAATTATGCAGCCATAATTTAGAGGGAACTATCACTGGGTTTTGTGTCCCTGTGAGCTGCGTTGTTGGAGGCAACAGCCTCTGGTAGGGACTCCCAGGTGAGGGGCCAGACTAAGAGCCACTCATCCACCCCAGATAAATCCTCCCAAAACAGGGAAACCGGGGCCCCATCCTTCAGCCAGACCTGAGAGGGGAGCTTGGCGTGCTGACCCCTGGCACCGTAAACTGGTTCTAGGGACATGGAACGTCACTTCTCTGGCAGGGAAGGAACAGGATATACACTGATCAGCCATAACATGATGACCACCTGCCTAATATTCAGTAGGTCCCCCTAGACCTCTGAAGGTCTGCTGTGGTATCTGGCACCAAGCCGTCAGTAGCAGATCCTTTAAGTCCTGGAAATTGCGAGGTGGGGCCTCTGTGGATCGGACTTGTTTGTCCAGCACATCCCACAGATGCTCTATTGGATTGAGATCTGGAGAATTTGGAGGCCGAGTCAACACCTCCAACTAGTTTCCATCCACATGATGTAAAAGAAAACGTGATTCATCAGACCGGGCCACCTTCTTCCATTGCTCCGTGGTCCAGTTCTGATGCTCACGTGCCCATTATAGGCGCTTTTGGCGGCGGACACGGGTCAGCACGGGCACCCTGACCAGTCCCCATACACAACAAACTGCTCCTCACTGTGTGTTCTGACACCTTTCTATCAGAACCAGCATTAACTGTTTCAACAGTTTGAGCTCCAGTAGCTCTTCTATTGGATCAGACAACACGGGCCAGCCTTCGCTCCCCACGTGCATCAATGAGCCTCGGGTCTGACCCTGTCGCCGGTTCACCGGTTCTCCTTCCTTGGACCACTTTTGGTAGGTCTTGACCACTGCAGACTGGGAACATCCCACAAGAGCTGCAGTTCTGGAGATGCTCTGACCCGGTCGTCTAGACAGCACAGTTTCTATTGGGCTGAGAGCAGTACTGTCACTGATCAGAACCAGTGTAGACACTGACAGAGGACCTGCTGTAGACACTGACAGAGGACCTGCTGTAGACACTGACAGAAGACCTGCTGCAGACGAGGTGGTGCCATTCTATCCTGAGGACGGCTCTAGAGGTAAGACCATGCGGTCAAATCAAAACGTCTCACGTTGATGATTTAATCCAGAAATTTGACCAAATGTAAAAGAGCGGTCACATTAGCCTTCTATTTAATGACAAATTGCCCTGCACTCAAGAAGGATGTGATGTAGGTAATAAATGAATATTGATCAGTGATCACAGACTGTAGACAGAGAGCGATGCTTTAGTTTATAGGCTGTAGAATGAGTTCTTCATTTCCCATCACGGTGCATCACTGTTTCTGGCTAACCAGACAAATTCACGTTGGAGTGGAACAAAGTTCACTGCCGATCCATCCCATCCAAACAGGAAACACATGCTGAGGTCATCAATCATTATGGGCTTCAGTTGAAGTGAATGAGAGTCTGAATATTTACAGTTTGACTGGTGTTATTGTGATGTGGGTTTTAAATAATGAAAGATTGTTTTTGCACATATTGTTGCAGCTGGTTTTGAGGAGTTACTGCTTTAATGGAGTTCTTCTCTCTGCTACAGTATCATATAGTATTAATACACTTCATACCTTCTCTGTCTCACGGCTGCATTTGATGATGAAGATGTTGGCATAAATGTCCTCCACACACATCCAGTTTGACAGAGACAGAGTGGTGTCGGTCCAAACCCAATCCATCACTGCTCGCAACTCCACCAAGAATGGCACCAGACGAAACCTACACTCACACATAGAGTAAGCACAACATCCATATCATACCGTCAATATACTATATTACCATATTATACTATATGCTGATCCTTGACCCATTGAACACTCTCAGTTTCCTTGAGTAATGATAAAGGTTCATCATTAATACCCAGGTTGCGTTCGAATAGTCCTTTTTGCATAGGAAGGTTCCTAACTGAGTGAAATGACCCGGAAGTACCTCAGTAGCAGCCATGATAAGAGCCGTTCGAATTCACCAAAAGTTAAGGAAAGGAGCTTCAATGCTTCCTTTATTATCTCCTTTAGCAGAGGATACACTGGACCATCCTTTACCAAAGGAAACGAGAGAATAACATCCCACAATTCCTTGCGGCCCTAGCATTTAAAGCGACGCACCATTTGGCCGTTCATGATAACAAACTATATGCTTATCTTGCATATTATTATCATACGCTCATACACTAATTGGGATTCATGTTTAATACTAGTGGACAGTGACAACCATTTCGTTTCACTTTATTTTTAATTAATTATTTATTTCGAACATGTAACAAATACCTCAGTGAAAAACAAAACAAGAATAACTAATAAAATGAACAGTAAACAACCAATTAACAAATAATCAACATAAATAAATATTTCGAATATTTCGAAAAGAAGTTGGAAGAAGTACAGCCTACACTTACAGTATACGGTCCTACCCCTTCTCCATAACTCCAACAATTAACTCAATATTTATCATACTGTCATATATATATATATATATATATACTGTTTATTTTAATCCCAACCTCGGTAAGGAAGTGATATTTTTCCACGTTAGGTCAGATGATCTTTATTATCTGTTGATAGAGTGTTCCAGCAGCAGGAGGAGGAGCTGTGGTTTCTCTCTTTAACACACCGCAGGTGAAGGAGTCTGTCACTGAAAGACCTATTTAATACCGCACGGGGAGAAGCGGCGCCTTTTGTAGTCCATCTTCAGAACATTGTAGTTTCACCACAGCAAACTGACGTCACTAACATCCGCCTCCGTCGCATCATAATGACGGAGTCTAGTGAAAGAGCAGTCGGATTCTCCTAACACCGCTGTTGTGTTTTCCTAAGTCCTCCTGAATTCTCCTTCTCATTTTTCCTTGACCTCATGACGTTTTCCACTGAGGTCAAGGAAAAGTGGTTAGGAAAAGATGTTAAGACGTAATTATTTGACTATTCGAATGCAGCCCCAGTCTCCACTGGATCCGAGATCTCATCCTTAAAACAGAGCTAACATATAATAATCATCACATCATTCAAATCCCTCCTCAAAACCCACCTGTTTAAACTGGCATACTCTCTCTAGCACTCATCATCACCCATCCTATGTGTCTGTACAAATATGTCTCTGTCATGTCCTGTTGTTTTTATATTGTTTTATCTGTCTATGTTTTAATTAATTTTTGTAAGGTGTCCTTGGGTGTCCAGAAAGGCGCCACCAAATAAAATGTATTATTATTATTATTATTATTATAAATAATGTTCAAACTGAAACACATCTTTGATTCTTGGAACGTCTGTTCCAGATGTTCATTCTACTAAACAGCTGCAGACTGGCTTCGTGCCCGTACGTACCCTTGGAATAGAAACAGGTTGAGGTGGTTTGTATTTCTTGGTGAGGAAGTTGCCAAGGATACGGGTGGGGTATCCACAGCGGATCTGATAGGCTGACAGGCCGAAGTAAATACACTTGACAAAGTACCAGAGCTGGGCCACAAAGTTCTGATTGAACATCCTAAACATAGAGAAGGAGAAAATGAGAAGAAATAGCTTGTTAAAAACTCATTTACAGTAGCTGAAGACTCAACTCATATACAGGGTATCATTCTTATCCAGAATGTAGTATTTTACTCAAACAGCCCAAACAGTCCCTTTCTGTGATTTAGTCTATTAGTGAGAACCAACGTACAAAATCATATACAAGAAATACATGATTTCAATTCACCTTTCAGTGACAGCAGGCAGGATGAAGACATCCAAGGTTGGATCCCAAACACAAGGATCACCTGGAAGGAAGGAAGGAAGGAGGGACAGACAGGAGGAGGATAGGAAGGGAACAAAAAGAGAAAAATACTTAGAATGCAGAAAGGCACTCTAGTCAGCCTAACAAATATTGAAAGCCACTCTTGGCCTCTCCAAAGTCACCTACTTTTCACCTGAAACATTAGTTCCCCATCTGAGGCACTAATAAGGTCACATGAATGTTACAGATTAAAATTAAGATAGATATCCAGCTCATTGGTGTCTGATATAATCTGTGATGGTGAATGAGGGAGACAAACAATAGTCCTCCACCCCCTGACAGATACATGAGTGCAAATAATGTGAAATACATGAGTCAACCTGGAAGATGAGTTTTCCCAGGACAGCCTTGCGCAGGTACAGGGCTCTGTCGATGATCATGGTGCTGAACTGGATGAGCAGCATCACCAGGAAGGCGCTCAGAACCTGGTCCTCTGACAGAGTGGAGGCTATATCTGCTGCTGCGCTGTGTTTCTGGAGGACAGACACGGACCAGTAGGTCATGTTAGAATATTATTTTTAAATATTCAATGTCATCTAACATTTGGTATATGTACTTCATGAATAAAGGTGATGTTAACATTACTTTGATAATGAAAATAACTTTAAATTAGTTTACTTGCTTCACTTTGCAATCAGAGGAATTATTACCACCTCTCTCTCTCTCTCTCTCTCCCAGCCGTATCGGCAGATGGCCCGCCCGCCCTGCGCCCGGTTTCTGCTCCAGGTTTCTTCCCAGTAATCGGGGAGTTTTTCCTGGCCACAGTGCGCTTGGTGGATCTTGTTGGGTCTCTAAACTATGGTGTACGGTCATAGACCTGCTCTATATATAAGCGTCTTGAGTAACTTCTGTTGTGATTTAACGCTATAACAAAAATAAATTGATTGAATTGAATTGTATTGTATGGCTGTGGAACCAAGGATGTGCAGTGTCTTTTTTGTTGGGCATGAGCCCCCGACAACTCAGTCACGAGCCCCTGACAACTCAGTCACGAGCCCCTGACAACTCAGGCATGAGCCCGACAACTCATCACGAGCCCCCGACAACTCAGTCACGAGCCCTGACAACTCAGTCACGAGCCCCTGACAACTCAGGCTGAGCCCCCGACAACTCAGTCACGAGCCCCTGACAACTCAGTCACGAGCCCCCGACAACTCAGTCACGAGCCCCTGACAACTCAGTCACGAGCCCCGACAACTCAGTCACGACCCCCTGACAACTCAGTCACGAGCCCCCGACAACACAGGCAGGAGCCCCGACAACTCAGTCACGAGCCCCTGACAACTCAGGCATGAGCCCTGACAAACTCAGTCACGAGCCCCCCTGACAACTCAGGCATGAGCCCCTGACAGACTCAGGGCATGAGCCCGACAACTCAGTCACGAGCCCATGACAACTCAGTCACGAGCCCCCGGCAACTCAGTCACGAGCCCCCGACAACACAGGCATGAGCCCCAGACAACTCAGTCACGAGCCCCTGACAACTCAGGCATGAGCCCCGACAACTCAGTCACGAGCCCCTGACAACTCAGGCATGAGCCCCTGACAACTCAGGCATGAGCCCCGACAACTCAGTCACGAGCCCCTGACAACTCAGGCATGAGCCCCTGACCACTCAGGCATGAGCCCCGACAACTCAGTCACGAGCCCCCCGACAACTCAGTCACGAGCCCCCGACACTCGTTCACGAGCCCCCCGACAACACAGGCATGAGCCCCGACAACACAGGCATGATCCCCGACAACACAGGCATGAGCCCCAACAAACTCAGTCACAAGCCCCCGACAACACAGGCATGAGGCCCCCGACAACACAGGCATGAGCCCCCCGACAACACAGGCATGAGCCCCGACAACTCAGTCACGAGTCCCCGACAACTCAGTCACGAGCCCCCCGACAACTCAGTCACGAGCCCCCGACAACGCTGCAAGCAGCAATACCGGGAGCCTACTGGGAGCCAACCAGTCCGTTCCGAACGGCGCGGCTCATTGACTGCCGTTCACTTTACCGAATTCATCTTCACTTCCCTGGAATCACACGAGTGGAGAGCCAACTGGAAGCAGAATCCAACCAGAGTGTAAACTTTTTATATCTAAACATCATAATAATGTAGAGCTGTTTGTGGCTCTTTATGTTGGGCTCCAGGCAGTTTCCTACCTTAACGGTAAATCTGTCCCTGGTGGTTTTAACGGTAAATCTGTCCCTGGTGGTTTTAACGGTAAATCTGTCCCTGGTGGTTTTAACAGTTCTGTCCCTGGTGGTTTTAACCGTGAATCAGAGTGGATTTCACTGGTGTTTCTGACCGTGACTTGGCCCGTGACTTGGTGTGTGACACAACTATGTCATGGCAGGTGTGGTTGCTCAGGAACCAAGGAACTCATGTGTTGAGTGTGAAGTTGTTTCTATGAGCAGCAACACCACAGAACAAATATTCAGCCTGTTCTGATCAGGCATGTTTCAAGAGGGAAGGGGCACTAGTTAACATTAAAACTGTAATTGTACCACTGTAAAATCTCTTTCAATGCAGTAAATACCTTCAGTTTTTCCTTGACTGAGAAACATTTTAGGTGACTCTCTGCAACACCTGAGTAAGGTCCCAGAGCCCAGGTGGTCATACTTACGGCGAAAACTTAAGGTGCTCTGTGCAACCGGAACCCCTGGTACCGTCTACTATTAGTATTAGTAGTACTATTTATTTGTATTTACAGTATATAGTTATTTTCAGTGACTATAACTATGTTTTTAACAAGCTAGGTAAGCGCACCCACAGCCTACCTGCACATTAAACTGAATTATATTCGTCATATACATACAGGTACATCATGTACATACATGAATTTGACTACTGCGTTAAGCATCCTTAGCATTTAGGAGCAGTGGGCTGCTGAGAACGCCCCGGGGGAGCAACTTGGGGTTCAGTGTCTCGCTCAAGGGACACTTCGAGCCGGGGATCAAAACCGCCAACCTTGTGGGTAAAAGGACGACCTGCTCTACCGGCTGAGCTACAAGCCGCCTCATATGCAGTCACATTCATTTAGGCTGCATTACTGTCTTAGATATTTCACACATAGGTATATAGTCTAGCTGACTTAGCTAACTAAATGCCTTTCGTGTTCATAGGGCTGGCCCATGGATGTTGAAGAGAACTGAATCCAGCGTTGGAGGCGGGGGCCTTGTTCATTCCTATGAGAGTGTCCCAGTGGAGCATGAAGCCTAATGGCTCCACTTCCGTCTGGAAAAGTACCCGAACTTGGGCACATGAACATGCGCAGTAGCGTCTGCTCGGTCACATGACTCGGTCACGGGGTCCCAACGTCACGCCGTCGTCACGGCTTGCGCTCCAGCTTCGTCTGGGGTCTCATTCACCATGAACGGAGGAAGGGAAATAACTCTTGGATTCAGCTATTAGTGCATTTTACACTTTTAGGACCTGATGATTTAAATAAGGGACTATTAGAGTGTTCATACTGGGGAGTTGATTCACCTCAAAATAAATGATTCTCTGAGTTACAGACGTCTCTTTTCCCATGGAAGTCTAGGGGAAAAAAGTCTTTTTGGGCCCAATGGCATCACGTGACGGACACAGAAGTTGTAGAACCCGCCGTTTGGCCACTACAAAAAGTCGGATCAAACGACCGGCGCTCTTCCTGGAGGGCTGGGCTGGCCCGCTTTGCTGTGGTCCAGCCAACAAATCAACACATCCTGTTGTAATCATACCACAGCACCATCAAGAATGCATTTTCAAATATGAGAGCCCAATCGGGGTTGATGTGGGCTTAGACAGCAACATGAACTGCTTTAGACACTACGCCTGTTTACTGAAAGCAGAAAACATTATGATCACCAATTATATGATTCTACGTATTTTTTATAGATATTATATGATTGTCTTGCTAACTGTTGAATAGTAAGATCAGTGGATGTTTTTTGTAAGTGAATATTGTCCGATACCAATACCTTACATTGCATGTAAAATAGAACTAACTAAACTAAAGCAAGTTGGCTGAGTAGGCCCACCCTCATTTCACTTTAGTTTTCATTTGGAAAATACATTTAATTTTATTCTAATCAGAAATGTGATTTCTTCACATTGTAGTTTCTGTTTTCATTAATGTAATCGTTGATAATTGGTAAATAATTACAAAAGGACATCTTCCATCCTCCCTCACCCCAAAAAGCCCAGAAGCCAAAGACAATGATGATGAAGTCGATGACATCAGTCAGGAACATGAATGCATAGACATCAGTGGCAGCCCGATAATCAGCGTGGAGAATACCGCCGAAGAACCGCTGAGCTGGCCATGTAAACACTCTGAGCACTGCAGAGGGAAACAAGATGGCATTAAAGATGGCATAAACCACTGCATTAGCAGAAAACCTAACAGCATTACACTGTTTTTTAATTCCTCCTGGATTGCAACTAAATTATATTATATAATTATGTATAATTTGAATAATGATGGATTATTTAGTCATTAACGTGGAGATACTTAGATACATTTTCTTAGAGGGTGACTGGGTGACATCATAGTCTCTATACTTTATTGTTATTATTATTATTATTATTATTATTCTGCCCTACTCCCCCAGGAGATGAAGACATCTTTGATCTTGTGTCCCACAGCCAGCAGTCTCTCAGTGGCTGCCTCTCTCCTCCTGCTTTTCTGCTTCTTTCTTCACTGTTCTTCACAGGGATCTGCAGCCTCAGCTGTGGGCTCCACTGGGAACAGTCAGAACCAGAACCAGAACCAGAACCAGAACCAGAACCAGAACCAGAGAGGGATTCAAAGAGAAATAAAAAGTAAACAGTTTAAGATCTTTATTACACATGCTCTCTCAGTGTCTGGTGGTCCAAATGACACTATCTGCGTATGCATGCAGAATCCGTCGGCAGCGGGAACAAGGATTTTGGTATCGGAGAGCGTTCTGATTTCCATTTGTAGCTCCTTTGTAGTATTGACCAATCACATTTGAACGGGCTTTGGTTGCATGCAGCATCAGAGGAAGAACATCTCAGAACCCATCGGCTATCGTCTGATGATAATTTTGCTTTTTATTAGCTTAAAGATGAAATTTAACTGGCTACTAAACCAGTCATAGACGTCTTCTCTCATCAACTCCATTCTTACTAATCAGACTGTAAACAAAGAGCAGCGCACCTGAGAGGAAGTCTGGCCTGGATATCAGTTATCCGTTACCCGGATAGCTGCTGGCTACACTGAAGCTCACCACATATTGTCTTGTTGTCTGCAGAGGCTCAGTCCGTCGGCGGACCGATAGCCGATGGGTTGTGAGATCGCTCAGAGATGAACCGAGATAAGCAAAAAAAAAAACAGTTGAGTGGAGCCCAGAAACAGTCAAAATTTAGCAAAATTAAAAGCAACATTCTAAAACGATAGTTTCGGTCCTTGATTTTGATTGGGTGAGCCGTTGTAAAATACTCTCTAAACACAGCAGCTGTGACTGCATTACAACAGCATCGCTGCACCTATTAGTCACACTATTGTTTTCAGCCAGGAGACCAGTCTGTCCATTGCTGCTGCCTTGTATCTCTATCCAGAGCTAACAAACTACAACCATCTATGGTAAGTTAACCATGTAACTCTAGCTAGCTTGCATGTTTTATTTTGATTCATGTCTTCATTATTTAAATGAGGTTTCATATTAATACAGAGTCTATTGTCAAAACAAGGTCAACAGAGAATCTATCTGTTGAGGAAGCTGAACTCTTTTAATGTCCAGTGAGAGGGATCTGAGAGTAACTTTTATTGTTCTTTTATTGAAAGTCTTCTAACCTTTTCTTTTATCTGTTGGTTCAGTGGCTTAACCATTAGGACAGGAAACAGCCTGTATAGCATTGTTAAGGTTTGCTCCAAGATTACTGGAGTCCAACAAGAGACTTGTGTTCCCGCTGGAGAATCAGGTGGGTAAAGAAGGGGCTAAAAATATTATCAGCCAACCTTTTCATGTTCTGTCTCCTTGAGTTCTCATTGATGCCTTCAGGCCGCCGGTTATCAGGCACCTTCTGAGGAGAACTAACCGTTACTCCAACTTTTTTATTCCTTCTGCTATCAGGTTATTGAACTCAGACGGGAGTCATTTCATGTAAGACTTTTAACGACAGTTCCCTTATGTGATAAATCATCTTTTCGTTTTCTCTTTTTATTGCCGTTTATAATAGTTTGATTAACTTATCTGCTGTCCTTCACCCACCTCTGGTGGTTCTGTTTTACCTAGATCTGTGCTTGACATGTAATATTTTGGATGTTGCCTGTGTGTTTGTGATGGGGGTAAGCTGTGAATGAATTGCCCTTCTTGGGATCAATAGAAGTTGTCTTAATCTGAATCTAAACCTAATATTTGTATATAATACAGTAGCTTTGGTCACTCAGCTAGTAACCGGGCTACACTCTAATACTGTAAACAGCTATAGGGGGGAAAGGAAGCATGATAGTTAGATAGAGACAACAGCTGACGTGCTGACGTGCTGACGGTAAGCGTATTGCCTCATTTCCGGTTGCCTGTCTTCTGTGTGCTGCTGTGTTCTGTAGCTGCTCTAGCACATCCAGGGCAATATAGTCATATACTCTTCACTACAGCGGCTAATACCCGCTACATTTATATCTACACTAGTTTCTGCTTAAGCACTCACAACTCACTCCTCTTTAGAGACTTAACCACACATATTCAGCTCGGCTAACGCTAGCTGGGCTATCGTATCGTAGCATAACGTAAGCTCAGCAGTAGCTTAGCCGTTAGCGATGGCTTCTCCCTCTCTCCTGCTCTCCTGTTCTCTCTCCCTCTCCTGCTCTCCCCTGCTCTCCTGTTCTCTCTCCTTCTCCTGCTCTCCCCTGCTCTGTGTGTCTTATGTTTAGTTATTCCTCTGCCTCCTTTAGAGCTATGGTACATGTTTAGGTGGAGTGCATTCGCTGCATTGGAGGCGAGGGTTAGCGAGTTAGAAGCCCGGTTCTGCACTTTAGCTTTAGCTTCTTCTGTAGTTAGCCAGCCCCTAGCCGGTGCAGACCGGCCAAGCTTAGCTTCTGCTAGCCGTCCCCCGGCAACCCCTAGCGAGCAGCCGGGAGGCTGGGGACTGTCCGAAGGACGCATAGTCGTACCCTGAAGCCCACGGTTAACCACACCACTTCACGTTTCTAACAGATATTCCCCTCTCAGCGACACACCCGCTGAGAAACCAACTCTGGTTATCGGAGCTCCATTTTGCGGAACGTGAAGTTAGCGAAGTCAGCTGCCTAGTTAATTGCATCCCGGGGGCCAGAGCGGGCGACAGTTGAATCCTTTTGAAACTGCTGGCTAAGGGGATAACGTAATACAGTAAGATTGTTATTCACGTCGGCGGTAATGAAAACCCGGTTTACGTCGATCGGAGGTCACTAAAGTTAATGTCCAATCGGTGTGTGCATATGCAAAAACAGATGTCGGACTCCGTATTTTCTCTGGTCCCCTCCCCAATTTGACCATGACGACATGTATAGCCGCATGAAGTCATTCCACAGCTGGCTGTCGGTGGTGGTGTCCAGCAAACGATGTGGGCTTCATTGACAATTGGAACCCTTTCTGGGAATTCTGGTCTGATTAGGAGAGACGCATTCATCCTACTTTGGATGGTGCAGCTCTCTTATCCAGAAATCTGACCAAGATTGTTGGTGGAGACAAATCCATGACAAACCAGGGGTCATTCCAGGACGCAGAGCTGTAGTCTTACACACTTCTCTGCGCTTCCATTAGAGCAGTTACCCACCAGAGCTTAACCCCAAACCTAACTCAGACTGTGTCTGCCCCATCTAAATTATTAATCAGAAAGTAAACATAAGAGGAGTTAACATAATAATCTAATCAAATCTAACACTAGCACCGCAATAAAGCAACAAAACAGGAGAATTAAATGTGGACTCTTAAAATATCAGATCTCTGTCATCTAAAGCTCTACTAGTAAATGATTTAATATCAGATAATCACATTGTTTATTTGTCTTACTGAAAACCTGGCTGTGTCAGGGAAGAATATGTCAGCCTAAACGAATCCTCTCCCCCGAGTCATATTAATACTCACATTCCTAGACACCGGCCGAGGGAGGTGGAGTTGCAGCCATCTTCGACTCAAGCCTATTAATAAAACCCTAAAAACTAAACTAAATTATAACTCATTTGAAGCCTTGTTCTTAGTCTTTCACACCCAACCTGGAAAGCACTACAGCCAATTTTATTTGTTATAGTGTACCGCGCTCCAGGGGCCCATATTCTGAATTTCTATCTGAATTCTCAGAGTTTCTATCAGGCTAGTCCTGAAAACAGATAAGTCATTATAGTAGGTGATTTTAATATTCATGTGGACGTTGATAATGATAGCCTCAGTACTGCGTTTATCTCTTTATTAGATTCAATTGGTTTCTCGCAGAATGTGCATAAACCCACTCACCGCTTTAACCACACCCTCGACCTTGTTATGTCATATGGCGTTGTGAATGAACATTTAATTGTTTTTCCACAGAACTCTCTTTTATCAGACCATTATTTAATCACTTTTGAATTCTTATTACTAGACTATACACCATTAGATAAAAGTGTGTACACTAGATGTCTATCCGATAGTGTTGTAGCTGAATTTAAGAAGTGATTCCATCAGCATTAAATTCAATACCATGTCTCAATATAACAGAGGACTCGTATGTTAATTTTAGCCCTACCCAATTGATCATCTTGTAGATAGTGCTACAGACTCACTGCGAGTCACACTTGATTCTGTTGCCCCTCTAAAAAAGAGTTAGTAAAACAAGGAGTCAGCTCCATGGTATAACCCTCAAACACGCAAATTAAAGCAGCATCGAGAAACTGGAAAGGATATGGCGTTCCACCAAACAGGAAGAATCTCATTTATTCTGGCAAGATAGTCTTAAAAACATATAGGATGGGCTGCTCTGTGATGCCAGAGCAGCCATTACTCCATCATTAATAGAGAAAAAATAAGAACAACCCAGGTTTCTATTCAGCACTGTAGCCAGGCTGACAGTGAAAGTCACAGCTCTATTGAGCCATGTATTCCTACAACCCTCAGTAGTAGTGACTTCATGAGTTTCTTTAATGATAAAAATCATAACTATTAGAGACAAAATTAATCACCTCCTACCCGTCAACTGGTACCGAATTTATCCTCAAACTTAGGAACCTTAGAAACAGCTGTACAACCTGATATATAGTTAGACTGCTTTTCTCCTATCGATCTCCACAAATTAACCTCACTGATCTCCTCTCTAAATCATCTACCTGTCTCCTGGACCCTATTCCAACTAGAACTGCTAAAAAGAAGTTTTTACCTCTAGTTAGCACCTCTTTTACTGATATGATCAATGTGTCTTTACTAACAGGCTATGTACCACAGTCCTTTAAAGTAGCTGTAAGTAAACCTCTTCCTTAAAAAGCCCACTCTTGATCCAGAGGTCCTAGCCAACGATAGGACCTATATCTAACTTCCCTTTACCTCCAAAATACTCGAGAAAGTAGTTGCCAGTCAGCTGTGTGACTTTCTACAGAACAATCATTTATTCGAAGATTATCAGTCAGGATTTAGAGTGCACCATAGCACAGAGACAGCACTAGTGAAAATTACAAATGACCTTCTAATGGCATCGGACAAAGGACTTGTCTCTGTACTTGTCTTGCTAGATCTCAGTGCTGCTTTCGACACCATTGATCATGACATCCTATTACAAAGACTGGAACATTTAATTGGCATTAAAGGAACTGCACTAAGTTGGTTTAAGTCCTATTTATCAGATCGATCTCAGTTTGTACATGTCAACGATGAGTCCTCCATGTACGCCAAAGTTAGTCACGGAGTTCCACAGGGTTCTGTACTTGGACCAATTCTATTTACCTTATATATGCTTCCCTTAGGCAATGTTATTAGAAAACACTCCATAAACTTTCATTGTTATGCAGATGATACCCAATTATATCTATCAATCAAGCCAGACGAAACAAACCAGTTAACTAAACTTCAAGCATGCCTTAAGGACATAAAAACCTGGATGACCTGCAATTTCCTGATGTTAAACTCAGACAAAACTGAAGTTATTGTACTAGGCCCTGAGCACCTCCGAAACAAATTATCTAATGATATAGTTACTTTAGATGGCATTGCCCTGGCCTCCAGCACCACCATAAGGAATCTGGGAGTTGTCTTCGACCAGGATATGTCCTTTAACTCTCACATAAAACAAACCTCACGGACTGCCTTCTTTCATCTACGTAACATTGCGAAGATCAGGCACATCCTGTGTCAAAATGATGCAGAAAAATTAGTCCATGCATTTGTTACCTCTAGACTCGATTACTGCAATTCCTTATTATCAGGCTGCTCCAATAAGTCTCTTAAGACTCTCCAGTTGATCCAGAATGCTGCAGCACATGTACTGACTAGAACTAGAAAAAGAGATCATATTACGCCTGTATTAGCTTCTCTGCACTGGCTGCCTGTAAAATCCAGAATAGATTTTAAAATCATCCTCCTCACCTACAAAGCGC
The DNA here is from genome assembly GCF_015220745.1 of Sebastes umbrosus. Classification (NCBI taxonomy): domain Eukaryota; kingdom Metazoa; phylum Chordata; class Actinopteri; order Perciformes; family Sebastidae; genus Sebastes; species Sebastes umbrosus. Next base: position 34,496,342 of record NC_051278.1, on the reverse strand, counting down.
TAAACGGTCAGGCCCCATCATATCTTAAAGAGCTCATAGTACCCTACTACCCCACTAGAGCACTGCGCTCACAGAATGCAGGGTTACTTGAGGTTCCTAGAGTCTCCAAAAGTAGAATGGGAGCCAGAGCCTTCAGCTATCAAGCTCCTCTTCTCTGGAACCAGCTCCCAGTTTCAGTCCGGGAGGCAGACACCGTCTCTACATTTAAGAGTAGGCTAAAGACTTTCCTCTTTGATAACGCTTATACTTAAGCTGCTATAGGCATAGACTGCCGGGGGACTTCCTATGACACACTGTCATAAGGAACTTCCTATGACACACTGAGCTCCCCTCTCCTTCTGTATATACTCATGTCCCATGTCCATGTTGTTACTAACTTCATTCCTTCCCGGGAGTCCTTGTGCCTCCTTGTCTCGCAGCTAACCGTGGAGCGGGGTCACACCTGGAGTGAGGTCATACCTGGAGCGGGATCACACCGGGAGCGAGGTTATACCTGGAGCATGGGCACACTTGGAGCAGGGTTTCACCTGGATCTTGGTGGTCTCCGGTATTGTGGCTGCATCTGCTGCCGCGTCGGTGCCTGCTTGACACCAACTGCTACCATCCCTAATTAACTACGTCTGTACGAGGGACTACCAATGCTAACGAGGGATTTCCAACACCTAGTGACAATGTGGCAGCCTGGAGAATAACACTTCTCAATCACTGCCAAAGACATCAAGAGCTCCCAGCAAGCATGCTGATGCTGCAGGAACCAACGCACGGGCATTGATCGCAGGGACGTCCCACACCAATACACATGGACGTACTGAGGAGAGATGCTGGACAGTGCTGGCTTTCCGATAGCTGGCTATCTATCCCCCCAGCCGGTCTCGGCAGATGGCCGCCCGCCCTGCGCCCGGTTCTGCTCCAGGTTTCTTCCCAGTAATCGGGGAGTTTTTCCTGGCCACAGTGCGCTTGGTGGATCCTGTTGGGTCTCTAAACTGTGGTGTACGGTCATAGACCTGCTCTATATATAAAGCGTCTTGAGATAACTTCTGTTGTGATTTGACGCTATCAAAAAATAAAATTTATTTGATTTGATTGATTTAGTTGCAGATGGTAGATATACATACAGTATGTGTTTGTAATGCAACCGCAATAAGAGAACTCCTTTTTTCTCTTTAGGTATAGTAGAGCAGTGTTTCCAAACAATATTAGAAGTAGGCTACAATTATTAAAACAATCAGGCTCCCTTGCATGTGGCTCAGAGCTGAACTGCAGACAAAAACTCTTACAGAACAATGAAAGAAATTCTGAAAATTGAATTGACCCAGTTTTGGGGGATGATTAAAAATGCAAAACCTGTCCAGAGTCAAACAGCCCTTTACCAACAAAGAAGAGTGCTGACATGATTTAACAATACTTCAACAATTGCACAGGTTAATGGCAATGTCCAGACAAAATAATATAAATCATCATATTTAAAGGGACTGTTTGTAACTTCTACACAAATAAATCATTGCGGGTCAGTGTCCTATGGTCGCTTCGCGTGGGCTACGCTGTTCATACTCAGACTCCAACACAAACTACAGTGAAGCACCAAAACCTCTTGGTTGTATCTAGTGAAGCCCGTCTGTTAAACAGTGTTGGCCGCGGTCGTAGGACGCGGGGGAGACCGTAGCTTTGGTCTCCAGGACTGAAGTCTCTGCTGTACTCTGCTCCTCTGCTCCTCTGCCTGCCTTCACTCACACACCGCGCTCGTTCTCACTTGCTCTCTCGCTCCACCTCTCACGTGCATGCACGCACACTCCACACTGCAGAAGAGTTAGTTTAGCTCTGAGAATATCTAGTGAATGTACAGTGGACGTTTGAGCAGAAATAACTGCTGCAGCTCCTCCAGACCAACAGAGGTTTCCCGTGTCGTGTCCTGCTGCTGAATGAATAGATGGAGCTCCGGTGTCTCCCCTGTTCCTTTTGACCGCGGTCGGGAGGCCGAAGCAGGAAAACACAGTATCAGCACTGATTCATGGGGAGACCTTCGTCTGGTCAGCTAACATTACTGCCAAGCAGCTGAAATATAGTGTTGACAGATGCTCATTCATGTCTATGTAGATCGAGCACAAGCACGAGCAACAGGACGCTGACTTTCGTTGACTTAACAGCCACAGGTGTCGCTGTTAACAAGCAATTTCTGATAGAAAGAGAGTCCCTTTAAGCATGCTTTCCACTGCATCTGTGTGTTGCTTGGCAGCCGTTCTGCCGCATGTTGCTGAAGAACTACATTTTTTGGCGGAAGAATTTGTTAGCAATAAATTATTGCATTTTTTGTTGCTGTGTATTTCTTTTATGAAACCTCCAGGTCAGTCTTAATTACGCCCCTTAGCTGTTGTAAAATCACTGTAGATCACGGCCTTTCGTGGCCAATTGCTTCATTTACTGTCCAGTTTCCAACATTTACATTGGTTTTGGAACAGCAAAGTTAGTTGTGAAGATTCCTGCAGTCAACAATGACAGCATGCATGTTGTCACAGTTAGCTCCAGGAATCCTCCAGACAGCTCCCTCATTCCTGTCTCATTCCTCTCTTTATTAGTCTTTGTCCATTAGGCTACATTCATTAAGCTGCTGGCTTTTATCCAATACGACTTACAATAAGTGCATTCAAACATTGGGTACAACAAGAAAACTGAATGGGATACCCACAGGGAGACAACGCAGACCCAGTCAGATCAGAAAACTAGAAAGCTGCTGACAGTCAGATGAAAGAAAGAGCAGGAAACACGGGAAGTGGAAACTATTCCAGAGAGAGTCTTATTTATACGAGTTATCAAAGTACTGACAGATGGCATGTCTTGGTCGAGACTTGGTAGAAGACCAAACAGGGCAACAATAACTGCAGTCATGCTTGAATTTTCATCATTTAATATCGCAACCACAGATGGTCCCTATGCCAGGGAGACACTGCTGTGCATGCATCAGTCTGATTTAAGTGTTATTAGTCAAATTTATTATAAAAAAATAATATGTTCATTTGTGACAGCCCTAGTGTAGACAGACCCAGAGCATGTGAGATGGCATATGTTTAAGAATTCTAGATTTTCAATATGTTTGGGACTATTGTTGTTGATCAGCTGGTATTTATTGTATGAGAGCATTCACCTGGGAAGATATTAGCTATGTCCCAATTCATGGGCTTCCACCTTAGAGAGACCATATCCTACAAAAGTTGCAGGCCTTCAAGCAACTACAGGATATGGTACTGAACCAGCACCTCCTTCCCAGTGACAGTCAGCCTCATAGAGACCCAAACTAACGCGCCCTCAAGGACTCTTCATCAACTTGTTTAAGTTGGAACTTTCAAAGACACTTTGACTATAGTTAACAGGGTTAGAGTCCTGGGTAGTTTTCTATAAATGAGCTGACCTCAACTGGTCAATGACATGGTTTGGGAGGATCTACGGTAAAAGGTTATGTTTCATTAAAACTAGGTAAGTCCGTTAGTCAGCCAAGGGCGTCTTCGCACACCCGCCACGACGGGAAGCTTCTCACCTGGCTCGCCTGCGTGCAAAAACCAAAGTAACCTGTGTCCTGGTCAGGGATATGCTCTTTTACCGATGATGCCCGCCTTTGCCAGCCACACGCAGGAAGGACTCCAGAAGTGATGGACAACTTTGCCAAGGCATGCCGTGAATTCTCCCTCACCATCAGCATAAAGACGACTGGTAGTTATGGGTCAAGAGTCATCTCACCACCCACAATCACCATCAATGATGTGACCTCTGACATCAGTGGGTATCTCTGGTATCTAGGGTCCACCATCACCAACAATCTTTCACTTTACCATGAGATCGACGCCAAATGGTAAAGCCGCAACCGTCAAGGGGAATCTAAAACAAGCGCGTATGACCCTGCCAACCACTGCATAGAGTGGCAAATGATCCTCTAAATATTGCCCAACGCAGCCCCCCAAATTCCATTCACATTGGAATCAAGGTTTGAGAGACGCTGCTGGGTGATCCAACAAGCATTACTAACATACTGAGACCTTATCTTAAGGATTTCTAGAGGAGGGAGGGAATGAACTGAGAGGATTGTGAGAATAGACCTTCATCACTGCAGATGAACAAAGCTGCCACACCAGTGAGTACCTTTAATGTGGTGCAGCCCGTGTTAATGTTATGAGTCCACCTCACACATAATTGAAGCCACCAACCTTTGCTGCGCCGTTGTTTGGGTTCTTTAGGGTTGTTTGGGTTTTCCGTGCGGAAGCGGATACTGCTGCTTTTCTTGGGGACTTCCTCTATCACCTGCTCACTGTCCTCCGTCCATCATATTCTCCCTCAGCCTGCTGGAGGGATTCAACATGTCCTCCCAGCCCAGACGGAGTTTCCTGTCCATCATTTTGAACCACTGGGGTTCTGGTTCAGCTGCAGGAGGTTCTGTGGTAGCAGCAGCAGACTGGTACTCTCGGTTCAAACATAGTCCACATTATCCTAATTGATAAAAAAAATTGATTAAAAAACTAGTCCTAATATCTTTAAAAATAAGTCTACTGATGCTTTAGTCAATGGCAAGAAACACGTTGTTATTGATAGGGCGGTAACCAATAGCAACTATATCAAGTATTTGCACCACCTTTTCAGTTTGGTCCAGTTCAGTAATCTCCAGGTTTTCCAAGGTAGATGTTGACTAACTCTGCCCTCCTCCTCCTCCTTCTCTCCTCCTCGTCTCTCTTCCTGATTCCATCTTCATCTCCTTCTCTAGTTTTTCCTTCATCCTTACAACTTTCTGATGAGGGGCTCTGCTCCTCCAGAGGGGCCCTCGTGGTCCCACAGGCCAGTAACGCTGTGTGCGCGGCGCACTACACACACACACACACACACACACACACACACGCACACACACACCACACACACACACACACACACACACACACAGACACACACACACACACACACACACACACAAACACACATGAACTCAGATGTGGGGAGGCAGGCTGAGGTGCTGGCTACAGAGGAGTTATTCTTCAGCATACCACTCCTCTCACAGCGTGAGGAGAGTTCAGGGCAGCTGCTCTGTCTGCTCTTTATTGGATTTGGTGAAGTTTATTGGAGATAGGTCTACCAAACCAAGTTAAGAGGTGAAATGTTTAAAAATATAAGGACATGGGTCACCTTTGTGTGGCATGTCCATGCCTATCTTTTGCTATAACACAAATCTGGGGAAAATACTGGAAGTCTCCCTACAATACACGCGTTTGAATGCAAGCTGTCCTAAGAAGTGTACAGTTTTACCTACTTTATCTTTACTTTTTATGTAAAGTTACTTTTGACAACAATGTCAAGAAGTTCAGGAAGAAGGTTAGCCTAACATGGCACAAGTAACAAGTAACATCAGCTATAGTTAACACTGCTTAGCTAGTATAGCTAACGTTAGCCTAACAGTGGTGAAACAAGTAACATCAGCTAAGTTAACGTAGCTAACGATGGTAGTGGCTGAGACACCGTCTAGGGCAGGGGTCAGCAAACTCTTTAGCCCCTCACCAGGGGCTCCCTGTGGATTTTTAGAAATGGAAAATGAATAACTGTTTTTTGTTTACATTTTCATTTTTATTTATCATTGTTTGTAGGTCTATGGTACGACGGTACAACGGAGTATTAGGGCCCGATGAGGAAAAAAAAATAAATCTAAGATTTCGAGAATAAAGTCATAATATAATAAAGTCATAGGTTTATGAGAAAAAAAGTTGTAGTATTATGAGAATAAAGTAATAATATTATAAAGCAGTAATTTTACGTGTTATTTTCTTCTTTTCTCATAAAGTTATGACTTTATTCTCGTAATATTATGAATTTTTTCTGATAAATTTATGACTTTAATCACGTTATATTATGACTTTTTACACGTAAAGTTATGACTTTATTCTCCTTATATTACCGCTTTTTTCTCCTAAAGTTTATGAACTTTATTCTCGTAATATTACGACTTTTTCTTGTAATGTTATGACTTTATTCTGAAAATCTCAGATTTTTTTCCCTCAGTGTGGCCCTAATACTTCGCAGTAGATTTGCACTTTGGCCCTCACTGCATTAGACTTACAGTATATACTATATACTTAGACTATAAACTGTGTTACCTTCATCACAATGCTCAAATGTTTTGGCGGCTTCAGACATTTTTTTTTTTTTTGTTGCCTAAATTGGCTCTTTGATAGTAAAGGTTGCTGACCCCTGGTCTAGGGGCTGCAGCGGTCCCACAGACTAAATTAAATCAACTGTGATGTTATTGTGAATTATTACACGGCTGTGTTGAATACTAGATTCTGATTGGTCCCGATTTCTCTATAACTATATAGAGACTATAACAGACTTGCTATGTATAACAGACCGTTGCTATGTATAACAGGGGCCGTAATTGCTCCTAACTAGAGCAACCTAATGACCACGAAGTAAACATCATTCAGTCGGCATCACCAACAGAACAGGTCCAAGTGTCTACTAACCGCGTCAACTGGTGACTCTGGCCAAACAAATGGTGGTTGCTCGTAGTGAACGGTATGTATGTGTCCTCATAAAGGCCGTCAATTTGACTTTAATTTTAAAATAAATACTCATCTGTGTCTATCTACGCTGACCATTTCTGTGAGTTACTGCGATGAGCCACGGATGCATTCGGCTGAAAGTCACCAGCTAACACGGTTAGCAGTCAGCCAGCACCGCTACATGGTGGAACACACACACAGCGGTTGCTTGATTTGTCTATAGTAAACATCTGGACAGCGGTACATTGGAGCAGTGGTTCTCAACTTGAGGGTCGCAATACAATTTCTGGGGGTCGCCAAACAGTTGTGGAGAAAAAATAAATAACATATTTTAGACTGGGGAATGTTTTTTTTATGGACTTGCATTTTTATATAGTGCCTTTGGTCTTCACCCATTCACACACACATTCATACAGTGATATCAGAGGCTGCCATACAAGGAGCAGACCTGCCGATCAGGATCTGATCTAAATACTCATTCACACAGCGATGGCTCAGCCTCGGGAGCAGTTTGGGGTACAGTATCTATCCTCCGCTTAGTGGACGACCTGCTCTACTCCTGAACCGCAGCAAAGCAGCACTGGCTATTTCTGCCATGGTTGATGGTCGTTGTTGGTATCTACATGGGTATCTGCGGTCAAACTTGCGCAAGTAACACAAGGCAAAGATTTGCTTGGCGTTTGGTGTGAACACAGAATAACTGTAAAACTTTACAGGTGGGTATAGGCTATCTTGAAAAGTGAAAAGGTGGCCGATTATGCCCTTGTTGCTTTCACCATGAATGAAATCTTTAACGTGTACTTGCTTACTGTTTGTGGAGCTATAACCATCACTGTAATGACTGTAAATACTAACTGACCATGAGCAGGGATCTGTGGAAGAACAGAGCCAGCAGCTGAAGAAGATCATATCTGATGTAATTATCGGTCTTCTCCACGCCCAGAATGCGATGGTGGGAAGTAGGGGTTTGTCTTCATTTAAAGTCATCTCATAAACACTGTTCCAAGGAAAGAATCCAAACTGGAAAAGGTATTTCACCACCACCATCACCTGGAAAGAGAAGAGCACAACAAAACCCCAGTCAAACAGAGAAGGAACAGTACACATGCTGTCAGTAACATATGGAAGGTTGTGAACTTTATAATAGTGTAAGTCTGCCTTTCATTATGCCATAGCAGGCCTCCCTGAATATAATTATTAGATTATTTACAAAATCTAGTAGAGTTGTAAGCCATAAAATCAAAAATGAGCTGAAAGAGGCTAAAAAGCTCTGTAGAGTTGAGGGGAACTGCAGAGTTGGGGCGCGTCACTTTGCCCCCTTTCACATAACACTGTCAATTCATCACTTTGGATATAACATATTTATTAATGTCTTGTATGTATTTATTAATTTAATATTGAATGAAATGGCGTTGCTGTTGTTGCCTCAGCCACACTATTCACTCAGAAGCACAAGTTATGTGTCCTATAAAAACCAACAGAAAGATATATAAGAGATGTATACCAATATGTGAATAGAGCTGCAGAGTTGGTGATGATCCATTGTGAGTTTGTCACAGAGTCATCTGACAGGTTCATATAAAGAATATTGATTGGCATATCTTTAAAGGTGAGAGTGGTTCTGTTTTGCCCCTCAGGGCCACCGGTGCTTTGGCATTCTTTGGCATGCCTGTGATGGTTTATGGTACATGTGTGTTCATACCTCTGTGTAGACTATAGCAGTCATCCAAAACCTCTTGGTTGGTCTTGGAACAGACAACAAAGCCCATAGGAAGACCAGTATGGGGAGGACCAGTGATATGGCAGAGGCACTGACCACGTTGTTTAACACTAAGATAAAATAACAGACGAGCTCAGAGTTGGCTGCTAAAAGGTTGTACATGGCAAACAGCAGCTTCAGCAGGCGGTTCTGGCCGTTATAGAACTCTCGGCTCTGTTCTAGCTCCTCAATGAAGAACTGCCTGCAGAGAGAGAGGAGGAAGTCACAACCATTGTATTCATTTTTCATGGTATTCATCACCAGTCGGTCAGTAACTGAAATAAAACAATAGTTTTCCCTTAACACATTCATGACATAAACATGATGGTATTACTGCTGCTGTGAAACCATGGTGGCCACTGGCCCTGTGGATCATTGTTGGCCTTCTATAGTCATGAGTATAAGTATGTACCGGTCTCCCAGCAGCTCGCTGGCTGTTCTGGAGTGTCTGTGTTGTTGTTTGGATGGAACTGGTACCAGCTCCATGCTGCTGGATGGGGGTTCTGGACTCAAAAGGTTCCGGTGCTGTTGAGCCTCGGCCTGGGGGTAGACCGCCCCGTCACACCCATGCTGTCCACCTCAAGGCAGCTGAAGAGAGTGATTCAAACACACAGACACATCAAATTTACACCAAAGCTGAGAAACTGAGGATCTAAAGCCTCCTAACTGCCACCCTATGAAATCAGACAAACACACCATTAACTATTCTTAGGTCGGGTTCACACCTAAAGGTCCGGTTTCCTGAATAAAACCAATCCAGAGATTGTAAACAAAACTCAGGTGGTGTAAATGTCTTTGGATTATTGGTCAGGCAGTTGGCAGGTAGGGAGGACAATAGAGACAATAAACAGCTCCTATTTCTAGCTGGATATGGTAAATCATGGAGCACCGTCAGATTCTGTTCATGTTGGTGTTGATCTGGAGCGCATATCAGCACACTTTAGTAGAGACAGCAGGTATTTAATTTATTAATGCAGGTATTTGAAGGAAGACACTGTCATCATCTTCAGCCATATGTTAAAAGAGGCATCTCACTTCGTCGTGAGTCCAGGTTTGTCCTCTGCCCCTCGACATTTTGCTAGCAAATGCGCTAATAGCCACCGATAACCAAAAACAGAAAAAGGAAATGTTCTTTTAACCAATGAAATGACGCATTAAATGGTACACTTCCTGTGATTGGTTCGAACGGTGTTTCACACCAGAAACAAACCGCTCCAGAGTTTCAATTGACAGCGGACCGAGGCGGACTAGGGAGTGGTTGTTTTGGTCCCTCACCAGGGTTCGATTCCTGCGTTCACCACCAACCCAAACAAACCGCACCAAGGGGGTAAACGCTCCAGGGTTCTGTTCAACCGGACTAAACAAGGCTGGTGTGAACGTGCCCTTAGAGCTTACCAGTAGTGACACTAAACATGTACAGTTTGTCCTGAGGATCAAAAGGTAATGACAAAAACATAGAGGATTCATTCTTTATGAACATGCTCAGTAAATTCCATGGCAATTAACACATTCAGCACAAGAGCGTCCATGTTTGAATAAGGACTAGCTCTCATTACATCACCTAAAGCTATGCAGGCTCATACCAGGGTGTGGAACCACATTCACAGCATGATGTGCTCTAGGAGTAGTGTTTCTAATCCATATGTATGTGGTTGGTAAATAGAAGACACAACACTAACCTGTATCTGGTGGAGTCTCCAACATTCTCATCCAAACACGTCTCGAATGTGGGACTCTCACTGCCTGAGACACCCTGCTCATCTGTGGAGGCTGCTGCTGCATGATGCTGCCAGTCAGAGGGAGGACAGACACAACTTAGAGAGTGTTCAATTCCAAAAATCAGTGTTTGTTCAACAACAAACTCTGTGTTGTGTTTACTTGCTGTATCTTGTGTATGATGAAGTAGCGTTCATTGCACAGGACAGTAGACGTTTCTCTGTACTGTTTAGTCAGCAGGTTGAGCCACTGAGTCAGTCCATCCACCATGGCTAGAACTACGGCCAATAAGAAGCGCAGGATATCCAAGATCCTCTGAACCATTTCACCGTGACCTGCAGCACACAGACAGGGTAGATGCAGGGAGAGGAGAGGAGAAGAACAGGAAACTTATACTTTTCCTATACAGTACTTACAGGGACTTCTGGGACTAGACTGGAAAAATGTCACTTCACAAAAACACTGAAATTTGACATGTTCGGTGATTGTGTACTACATGTATATTTGTGTTAGGATATAATTTGAATAGTAATTAGACAAATAGATGTTCTAAACAGTGTATTTGTAAATGTATGTAAAATGGGAATTACAGTTTGCTGCCAAATATTCTCACATTTCTACTAGTTCTGTCTCATAAATCATGTTTTATAATAACAGCAAAATAGGTGTGCTGTTGCATACTGTTATCTGTTATCTGTCTAATGAATAGGGCTAACCCAACCTAATAACGTTGACAGTCTGAACCATCAAGGCAAAAGTGAATATGACTCACGTACTCCCGCTCACTGCTTGACCCCTGCTAAACTAGGGCCAAAGGTTTTGCCCTTTCAGAACATTTTTAAAAGTTTTGGGCACCCTGGACTTCTAACCCCCAAAAAGACACAACTAAACCACACTGTTAACCATCACACCAAACCAACTAAACCACACTGTTAACCATCACACCAAACACAACTAGACCACACTGTTAACCATCACACCAAACACAACTAACCCCACTGTTAACCATCATACCAAACACAACTAGACCCACTGTTAACCATCATACCAAACACAACTAGACCACACTGTTAACTATCATACCAAACACAACTAGACCACACTGTTAACCATCATACCAACACAACTAGACCACACTGTTAACCATCATACCAAACACAACTAGACCACACTGTTAACCATCTCACCAAACACAACTAGACCACACTGTTAACCATCATACCAAACACAACTAGACCACACCATCAACCATAATACCAAACACAACTAGACCACACCATCAACCATCATACCAAACACAACTAGACCACACCATCAACCATAATACCAAACACAACTAGACCACACTGTTAACCATCATACCAAACACAACTAGACCACACCATCAACCATCATACCGAACACAACTAGACCACACTGTTAACCATCATACCAAACACAACTAGACCACACTGTTAACCATCATACCAAACACAACCTAGACCACACCATCAACCATCACACCAAACACACTAGACCAGACTGTTAACCATCATACCAAACACAACTAGACCACACTGTTAACCATCATACCAAACACAACTAGACCACACTGTTAACCATCACACCAAACACAACTAAACCACACTGTTAACCATCACACCAACACAACTAGACCACAATGTTAACCATCACACCAAACACAACTAGACCACACTGTTAACCATCATACCAAACACAACTAGACCACACTGTTAACCATCATACCAAACACAACTAGACCACACCATCAACCATCATACCGAACACAACTAGACCACACTGTTTAACCATCATACCAAACACAACTAGACCACACCATCAACCATCATACCAAACACAACTAGACCACACTGTTAACCATCACACCAAACACAACTAGACCACACTGTTAACCATCATACCAAACACAACTAGACCACACTGTTAACCATCACACCAAACACAACTAAACCACACTGTTAACCATCACACCAAACACAACTAGACCACACTGTTAACCATCACACCAACACAAACTAGGACCACACTGGTTAACCATCACACCAAACACAACTAGACCACACTGTTAACCATCATACCAAACACAACTAGACCACACTGTTAACCATCATACCACACACAACTAGACCACACCATCAACCATCATACCGAACACAACTAGACCACAACTGTTAACCATCATACCAAACACAACTAGACCACACTGTTAACCATCACACCAAACACAACTTAAACCACACTGTTAACCATCACACCAAACACAACTAGACCACACTGTTTAACCATCACACCAAACACAACTAGACCACACTGTTAACCATCACACCAAACACAACTAGACCACACTGTTAACCATCATACCAAACACAACTAGACCACACCATCAACCATCATACCGAACACAACTAGACCACACTGTTTAACCATCACACCAAACACAACTAGACCACAATGTTAACCATCACATCAAACACAACTAGACCACACTGTTTAACCATCATACCAAACACAACTAGACCACACTGTTAACCATCATACCAAACACAACTAGACCACACTGTTAACCATCATACCAAACACAACTAAACCACACTGTTAACCATCATACCAAACACAACGAGACCACACTGTTAACCATCATACCCAAACACAACTAGACCACACCTTCAAACCATCATACCAAACACAACTAGACCACACTGTTAACCATCATACCAAACACAACTAGACCACACTGTTAACCATCATACCAAACACAACTAAACCACACTGTTAACCATCACACCAAACACAACTAGACCAAACTGTAACCATCATACCAAACACAACTAGACCACACTGTTAACCATCATACCAAACACAACTAGATCATACCATCAACCATCATACTGAACACAACTAAATTTGAAGTTCCTAAATGAAATAGCTTTTCAAGTTCTGCTCCGGAAATGAAAGCGTGACACCTGAACGGACGGAAGGACAGACGGACGGACACGCAGAGCGCTATATACCAGCCTGACTATGTTGTCACGGGGGTATAATCAACTCAGTCGTAAGGCTAATTGTTCTGGGCTTTATGATGCCCAACAGAATTGTTTAGGCTCTTGTTAAGTGCTGAATACCAATAATAATTATAATATTTACTGAATACACAACCATTCAATTTTCAAGACAAATTTTAAGCAAACTTTGAAATTACTCAAATAAGAAATGCAAATTAGACACATTTCCATCAACTGGTTTGGAGCGAAATAAACTGGGCTACAGTGTAGTTTGGTAAATTTGCTATAATACGCATGACTGTAATCCTCCAGGTAAACAGAGTAGAAGAAGTAGAGGTCGAAAACCGGAATAAAACAAGCCGCCTTGGCTGATCTAACTTTCTATGAGATCTTCGGGAATTTGTTTCAATTAGGTAAGATTCTAGTTCTTTCATGTCAGCTACTATCGGCCATGTTTCATGCTGTCCGGAGACGAAGACAAGAGGTGCATCTCATTCCTGTTTTTTTGCCTCCTCGTCTCCTCGCTCCTCAATCCTCTGGCTGTGACCCGGAAATCGATCTCAGCGCTCCATCTTGAAGGACATCCCGATTCTTAAAATGCATCTCGAGGAGCAAGGATCGAGGAGGGTTGAGCGAGGATACACCGGTGCATCCTCCAGTGTATCCTCCAGTGTATCCTTCACGGAAGTTTTTTACCGACCGACACGCCCACCTTATTGGATATCAGTTATTGATTGGACGCTGCGCCGATAGGACTGATCTGATACACGTCAACATCACTGGAGTTTTATACCGGAGTGAAGACAGATCACAGATTAAACGTTTTATATTTTAGTTGTCTTCTGATTCCACCATCTAGATAAAATCTGTGTTAAATGTAGGTGTGAACTGTATGTTGTGAACAGTGTTAACTGTAGGTGTGAACAACAGACGGACCATGTTGATGGTAAAGTGTTCCAGCAGCAGAAGGACCTGCAGTATCTCTGCTTCACACAATGCGGCTGAAGGAGTCTGACCACTGAAGGAGCCCTTATAAGAACTGACAACAAACAGGACCTCAAACAACTTTTCTGCATTTATTAGAAAGAGTTTTCTTTTGATGATCTGTTGTTTCCCCCGTTAACTTTTGTTAAGTATACAGTTAAAGTCAGAGAGAGAAGGAGGGTCTGTCTTTTACAACTTTTACGTAATTTATCCTCATTTTCCATTCAGTCACATGAGGCTGATAATTCCTGAGCGTCGGGTTTGATATGAGTTACATCATTTCAACTTTCCTTGAAACATTCAGCCTAATACATAACTTCTACTATCAGAATATCAATAACTACAGACGCTAATAATGAATAAATAATATAAAGATATTGTGCCAGTAGAGATGGTTCCTGGTCCTCTAAGCAGGACTCAGTCCACAGTAGAAATACAGACTGCAGCTGTTATCATGTGCAGGTGTTTGTTAAACAGGTAACAGGCTACAGAGAAAACACTGCTGCTCTGCCACTGAGAATAACTGAGTGTCTTTATTAGTACTATTAGATCAGTTCAGACACAAACTCCATCTAAAGTCTCTACAGCTGTAAAGCCGACTGACAGCTGATCCAGCTGTGATCATCTGCTGCTGTCATCAGAAACGGACGTCGCTTCATGTGATGCTTCAGAGGAAAGGACGTCTCATGTCTCTAAAAACACTATTTCCTGTCTACCTCTCTCCTCGTGTCTCTTCCTCGCTCCCTCTCCACTCCCATCTCCCGTGGGCGGGAATAAGAAGCGATAAGAGGAATCGAAGAGTCGAGGAGAGGAATATGGCCTGTATAAAATCAGAAATGGGAAAGGCCTAGCATTCCCGTAAAATGGGAATATCTGAGAAGACGCCGACAGCCAGAAACAGCTGATTTACCAACACGCGTTTTCCATAACCCCACAACAATGTGAACCTACCAGACTCCTGTTCCTCGGGCTCCTCCTCCTGAAGGCGAGGTCCTCAAACACATCATTGTCTCCACAACCTACACACACAAACACACACCACACAAACATCCCCCACACAAACACACACCACACACACGCACACACACAGTTAGTCTTTATGAGTGGTAAGTGGTATTTATGCATTTAAGATAAGATAAAATAAGATGAACCTTTATTAATCCCCGGAGGGAAATTCAGGTGTCAAAGCAGCAACATCAGCAAACAGAGTGAAACACAGGAAAGGTAAAGGTATACACAAATTATAAAAACAATACTATAGATATAAAAGATACAGAGTGAATGGGTGAACATAGTGTGTGCAGTCCGTCAATAAATAAATGTAGTATGTGCAATAAATAAATGTAAGTCTTAGGTTGGATTATATTTAACTTTATTGACATTGTGACAACACAATGTAGTTGCAGTAGCATCGAACCAGAAGTGCGAAAACCGTGGTGCAGAGTTCAGCAAGGTGATGGATGAGGGGAAAAAGCTGCACCTGAGCCTGCTGGTCCCGGAACGGAGAGTCCTGTAGCGCCTCCCAGAGGGAATGAGGGCCAGCAGTGAGAGGTGTCCCTGACCATGATGTGCTCCGATTACTTGTGCTGGACAGCCTCAGTGTCGGAGAGTGTAGCACTGGTGATGTGATGGGCGGTTTTCACCACCCTCTGCAGTGCTTGTGGTCCTGAGACAGATCAGTTGCCATAACATACTGTGCTGCTGGTTAGGATACTCTCGATGGTGCGGTGATAGAAGTTCAACAGAATCCAGAGAGAAGAGACGGTGGTGAGCCTTCTTCACCAGGGTCCATGTGTTGAGGGTCCAAGATAGGTCCTCCGAGATGCGGGGACACCCAGAAACTTAAAGCTGGCGACCCCCGCTCAAACATCTGTCCCGTGATACGGATAGGGGTTGCATTTGATCTTAAATGAGCTCTTTGGTCTCTTCCGTTGAGGGACAGGTGCTGGACCATCCCTACCTGTAGGCTGACTCATCTCTGTTAGGTCATAAAGAAGTAGGTGGGCTGCGGTGACTAGCCTTTTTTAGCTGGCCTGGATCAGTGTGTGGTTTGGTCAATGTTGTGTCGCGGGCTCCACCCACTGTACCCATAGAGGCCAGTAGAGGGCGGAGACTGTGTGAGTTAGAATGAAGGTTACGATATAACCCTAGTTCTATAAGCACAGGGGGAGCCCTCTACCAAGGAGGCCCTGTTGCTCCTGCTCCGCCTGCTGAAGAGGGCGTGGGATGACTGACAGCGGTGGACGCTGTCTTATATACTGTGGGGTTCGCACGTATTCAGCTAGGCAAATCCTGATTAACCGGCTACGTTCATGCAAAGTTCACTGGCCTTCGTTCTTTTAAGCTTAGCATTAGTACCCGGTGGGATATATACTGCTGTCTGGGCAGATAGAGAGGTCTAGGCTACACTTAACCATGAGATATTCTAGGTTAACAGAGCAATGACTCTCCATTGTAGCAGTGTCTGAGAACAGACCCCAACACTGGTCTTACTGGAGTCATCTGCTCTTCTATCTACCCAGAAGGATGTAGCGCCCTATTAGCTCAATGGTGGGGTCGGGAATGTCGTTGCTGAGCCGTGTTTTCATAGAAATCATGATGTTGCATTCCATAATCCTTTTGTGAGTGATGATCCAGAGACTGTGCATTGGTGAGGAAAATGCTGGGTGGGGATAGCAGATAAGGAGTTAGCATTAGCTTAGCCCTCCTCTCTTGCCCCGCTTGTTTACAGACTCGACGCCGCCTGCAAGCACTTCCGAGCTGGTAGCCTCCGATGTTTTGGCGATTTCTGGAGTGATTAAATATGAATATGAATGTGATAAAACTGATTACTTTTATTGTGTAGTCCAAAGGGGGTTGTGATTAGTCCCTTATGATGACTGTGAGTGACGTATACAGTATGCTCCTGCTGGAGTCTGCGTCTCTAGAGTGCTGATAGGTAGCCTTTAAGTAGCTGATTGAAATGTGTGTTTGTGGGTAGATTTAGATGGCTCAGTTTACTACATCGCATTTCGTGAAAGTATTTAGAATCCTGCGTTAGATCTCACTTTATTTTCTTCCTTTCTGCAAAGGATTAACAAAAGGAATACAGACGCTTGCTGTTTGTGAAAGGAAGGACGCGACTACCAGCTCGTATGAATGTGTAGACATACCTCTTTGTGAAGTAAATAAAAGAATTAATAAATCCTGCTTTGTGATGTAACGAAATGGAAATGCAAAATGTAAGCGTGTTACGCGCTACACACAGTGCCAAGTACGTTTCATAATGTTTTCGGATGGAAGCAAGCTAAGCAAAAGGCATGTTAGGTCTTGAAAGACGTGTGTGTAAATAAATGCAACTCAAAACAGCAGAGAAGGTTGCATGGAGTGAGAGGATAAACTCAACAAAGATGAAGTCAAATGACCCAACAACCGCTGAAGGCAGAGTATCTTTTAGAGAGGTAAACTTGGAGTATTTCACAAGGCAACTTAACGGAACAAAAGCTTTTGATTATGAATATGAAGATGTTGATCATAGTCGATGAATATATGGCCATGCTTCAACAAGCTGTTGGCAGAATTTAATCTGTGAGCCCAGAGTGATGAATTTCATTACCTTTCTAGAGGAAGCTGGAAACATGGAAAAAGAACAAAGCACACAATGAAGAGTTGAACCACTGGACAGTCAACGGCATCATCAACATCTTCAAAGGCACTTCTGCTGCCAAGTTAACCATCTGCTGAAAAGGCAGCTGTGGAGCCTCGATCTGCTGCTTTAAAGGGCATACACGCCTTACAGCGGAGGAAACTATTACAAAATCAAAGATGGAAAAAGTGGAACTGGATGCACAAATAGCGGCAGTGGATGGCAAGGATGAGGCTGAGCCACATGGGGATGGTATCCAATGCCAACTACGAGGAAAGCAAGCAAGATAGAAACTGCGGAACCTACACTTACTGAAAACCTCTGCCTTTGGAATATATTCAACTGGCTACTGAACCAAAGGACTCCACTTCAGCGAGCAGTTGGAAACATCCGTCTAGTCCACAACTGGAAAATCCTGAAATCAGTAATGTCTCATGAAAATCTCAGCACAATGGTGCAAAAAACAAAAATAATTTGCTGACCTCATGATTATGCAGCAAAATCTATCGCTGCCACCTAAAAGAGAAGTACCAGCATTTGATGGTGACCCACTATCTTATCAGTCTTTCATCCATGCATTTAAATATCTGATCTGATCTCAAGACTAGCTACCAAGGATAGGGCTCTACTTTCTTGAACCAGTTCACGTCAGGCCAGACCAGAGACCTGGTTTGTAGCTGTCTGCACTATGGATGCAGGCCAAGGATATCTAGAAGTCAAGCGACTGTAAAGAGACATTTTGGGAACGAGATGGAAATTGCAAAGGACAGCCATTAAAGCAGACGATGGAAAATCACTTCATGCATATGCTTTATTATACCTAAGGGAATGTTGCAACGCCCATGCAAGACTTGGAATACATGGACGAACTGGATGTTACATCCACCTTGAAATCGATAACATCCAAGCTCCTGTAGAAGCTCTAAGAAAGATGGTGGACTTACAGCCCATGAGGTGTTTCAAAAAACAAACACACAAGCTAGATTCAGACATCTAATGGAATTCATGGAAAACACAGTCTAACAGCTTATTGTACCCAGTGCTTGGACACAGTAAAGATTCAACTTACACAAAAAGGTTCATCTCAAAGACACCTGACTTTGAAGACGACTTTGAAGCAAAAGGGGCAGTAGTCTTTGGAAACTACTGTGGCAACAACTGAAGAACACACTACCAAACAGCCCTGTGTGGCCTCTGTCAAAGCAAACATGCGATAGTGGATTGCTTACAATTAAAATCACAGCCTCATGAGAAAATAAGGTTGAATGTGTGAAAAGGAATGTATGCTTTGAATGCTTAAAGGAGGGTCACATGACCAAAAACTGCTAAAGAAGTCTGAGGCCTGTACTACAAAGCGAGCTCAACATACCAAGGCTATCTTCTCGTTATCTGGGTTCACTAACCCTAACGAATAAGATCCTTCTAAACGGTCCTACGAGGTGGTTATCAACTTGTAAATCCACCCAGGGTTTCTCCATCTGGCTATGAGCGTGTTCACATGAACGGAGCGGTGTCTGCCACCATATGACCAATCACAGACATGGACAAGTTTACAGACAGCAGACAAACAGACAGAGCGGCACATTTTACAAAGGAAGAGTAAACTATATTAGACAAATAGGAAGAAGTTAAACACTTAATCAGACTAAAAGTAACACAGTTTAAGCTGCCAAATGCAGGAAGGACAGCTGGTGAAAGAAAAAACTCCCGATGTGTGAATGTGTAAATTAACAGACTTATCATTTAACGGAAACACTCAAAAGTCAGATATAGTCGTTTAGATATAAATTACCATTACTATACTAAAGTATGGATGGATTACACCTCATTATATCCATTAATTACGATATGGCATGTATGACTATTTGAGCCTTCTTTCAGCTGCGTACCCGTTCTCCGGTGGTGAGAAACGGACTCAAGAGCATGTAAAAAAATAAATATAAAACTAGCCAAGGTAGCTGACAAGCTCCCACGGAACGACCAGAGGCCAACGAAACCAGACTGGGAGAACGAAGGAAATCTCCAGTACAGAAACACCATAACTGGACCTTTTGCAACGGTTGTAAAGACTGCTTTCCCAGTGAGAATGGACATTGGCAAAATCTCACTGTGCAAGCAAAGAGACGATGAGACTGTGTCTGTGTACCTTATCAGACTCACAGAGGTTCACAACACACACAGTGGCCTCCTACAACCAGCTGCCATGGACCCTACCAGGACACACAGGCTGATTGACTAGCGGAGGGGTCGAGGACAGTGAGGGATTCATCTAGCTTGACACGGAGACGGGAAACAGTGACCTATCTGCACATCAGACACGTAAGAACACAGACACACAACTC
Organism: Sebastes umbrosus; assembly: GCF_015220745.1. Taxonomy (NCBI): domain Eukaryota; kingdom Metazoa; phylum Chordata; class Actinopteri; order Perciformes; family Sebastidae; genus Sebastes; species Sebastes umbrosus. The sequence continues at coordinate 34,476,369 of NC_051278.1, read as the reverse complement.
ATGATTTCACAAGCCATTGAATATCTTGAATCTGTACAGAAAACTGGTAAAGAGAAAGCTATTGCACTATATGCTAAGTACTCATATGACGCATATTAAATAGATGCCAAAGCTAAAACTTACTATACATGGTAAAGACATCATCTGTTGTAGGAAAGATACACAGTTCCACTATCATGCTGGGATAACATTGAGGGGGATTTCAAACCACTCTTTCTCTTATCAAAACACTGTCGATTAACCTGATGGGAAGAGATTTTATGGGTTTACTGGGGATAGTCTTGATATCTACACCACAGCTGTAGAAAGGCATTCCTGACCTTTTTCCACTTCCAGGGTGGACACCCACCAATTTATGATGATATTGTCTGAGATAGTTTAATTCCTTCTTTCCCATATACTTAAATCAAAATCACATAGTATCTTCACACTTTGAGATCAGATATGTTCATTATTAAAGTGAGCATTGAATGCTCAAAGGGGGAATGTAATGGCAGTTTTCATATCTGCAGTTAACACTGTACCTTTAGATAATCTCAGGGCCTCACATCTAGCAGATCTTGTCACCATAAGCATTAAAACAGTGACCCGACAGTTTTATCTTCTGTGACTGTAAACATCACTGTAAACATCACCGGGAACCATCACCTTAACGTGGTGGAGAGGTTTGTGTGTTCCTATGACCCTGAGGGCTGTGTTTGTCTGGAGCCTCGTGCTCCTGGTAGGGTCTCCCATAGCAAATTGGTCTCAGGTGAGGGGCCGGGACTAAGAATGGTTCACAAAACCCCAATGACGAACGAGGCAGAGGAGGAGTTACCCGGCCCGGAGGAAGCCCGGGGGCCCACGTCTGGAGCTAGGCCCAGACGGAGGGCCCGTCAGCGAGCGCCTGGTGGCCGGGCTTGCCACGGAGCCCTGCTGGGGATGCCCCGAAGAAGCAACGTGGCAACCCCCCTCCTCTCCATCCTGTGGGCTCACCACCTGCGGGAAGAAACCGCTGGGGTCAGGTGCGCTGTCACACGGGTGGCAGTGAAGGCCAGGGACCTCGACGGACTGGACCCGGGCGGCAGAGGCTGGCTCTGGGGATGTGGCATGTCACCTCTCTGTGGGGGAAGGAGCCGGAGCTTGTGCGGGAGGATGGAGCGCTATCAGTTGGATCTGGTAGGGCTTACCTCTACGCACAGCCTCGGTTCTGGAACCGTACTCCTGGATAGGGTTTGGACTCTATTCTTCTCTGGAGTTGCCCATGGTGTGAGGCGCCGGGCGGGTGTGGGGATACTCACAAATCCCCGGCTGAGTGCCGCTATGTTGGAGTTTACCCCGGTGGACGAGAGGGTCGCCTCCCTACGCCTTCGGGTTATGGGGGGGAAAACTCTGACTGTTGTTTGTGCGTATGCACCAAACAGCAGTTCGGAGTATTTGGCCTTCTTGGAGACCTTGAATGGAGTCCTGTATGGGGCTCCAGTGGGGACTCCATAGTTCTGCTGGGAGACTTCAACGCGCACGTGAGCAACGATGGAGACACCTGGAGTGGCGTGATTGGGAGGAACGGCCTCCCTGATCTAAACCCGAGTGGTCGTTTGTTATTGGACTTCTGTGCTAGTCATGGATTGTCCATAACGAACACCATGTTCGAACATAAGGATGCTCATAAGTGTACGTGGTACCAGAGCACCCTAGGCCGAAGGTCGATGATCGATTTTTGTAATCGTATCGTCTGATCTGAGGCCGCATGTTTTGGACACTCGGGTGAAGAGAGGGGCGGAGCTGTCAACTGATCACCATATGGTGATGAGTTGGGTCAGAGGGTGGGGGAAGACTCTGGACAGACCTGGTAAGCCCAAACGGGTAGTGCGGGTGAACTGGGAACGTCTGGAGGAGGCCCCTGTCCGAGAGATCTTCAACTCACACCTCCGGCGGAGCTTTTCTGGCATACCTTTGGAGGTTGGGGGCATTGAACCCGACGTGGGCAATGTTCAAAGCTTCCATTGCTGAAGCTGCGGTGGTGAGCTGTGGTTTTTAAGGTCTTAGGTGCCTCAAGGGGCGGCAACCCTCGAACACCGTGGTGGACACGGTGGTCAGGGAAGCCGTCCGACTGAAGAAGGAGGCCTTCCGGGATATGTTATCTCGGAGGACTCCGGAGGCAGTTGCAAGGTACCGACAGACCCGAAGAGCAGCAGCCGCTGCCGTGACGGAGGCAAAGCACTTTGAGGGAACTTCTGAATCCGACCAATATGCCCTCTATGTTAGAGGCAGAGCTGGAAGCTGATGGGGGACCATCATCAATTACCCTGGTGGAAGTCACTGAGGTAGTCAAACAAACTCCACAGTGGCAAAGCCCTGGGGATTGATGAGATCCGCCCAGAAATGCTGAAGGCTCTGGGTGTGGAGGGCTTGTCTTGGATGACACGTCTCTTCAACACTGCGTGGAAGTCGGTTGACAGTGCCTAAGGAGTGGCAGACCAGGGTGGTGGTTCCCCATGTTCAAAAAGGGGTACCAGAGAGTGTGTGCCAATTACAGGGGTATCACACTACTCAGCCTCCCTGGTAAAGTCTACTCCAAGGTGCTGGAAAGGAGGGTTCGGCCGATAGTCGAACCTCAGATCGAAGAGGAACAATGCGGATTCCATCCTGGCCGTGGAACAACGGACCAGCTCTTCACTCTCGCAAGGATCCTGGAGGGGGCCTGGGAGTATGCCCATCCAGTCTACATGTATTTTGTGGACTTGGAGAAGGCGTATGACCGGGTCCCCTGGAGATACTGTGGGGGGTGCTGCGGGAGTATGGGGTGAGGGGGGCACTTCTCAGGGCCATCCAACCCCTGTACGCCCAAAGCGAGAGCTGTGTTCGTGTCCTCGGCAACAAGTCGGACTCGTTTACGGTGGGGTTGGCCTCCGCCAGGGCTGCGCTTTGTCACCAATCCTGTTCGTGATATTCACGGACAGGATATCGAGGCGTAGTCGGGGGGAGGTGGGTTTGCAGTTCGGTGTGCTGGGGATCTCATCGCTGCTTTTTGCAGATGATGTGGTCCTGTTGGCATCATCGGTCTGCGACCTCCAGCACTCACTGGATCGGTTCGCAGCCGAGTGTGACGCGGTTGGGATGAGGATCAGCACCTCTAAATCTGAGGCCATGGTTCTCAGCAGGAAACCGATGGATTGCCTACTCAGGTAGGGAATGAGTCCTTACCCCAAGTGAAGGAGTTCAAGTACCTTGGGGTCTTGTTCGCGAGTGAGGGGACTATGGAGTGTGAGATTGGTCGGAGAATTGGAGCAGCGGGGCGGTATTGCATTCGCTTTACCGCACCGTTGTGACGAAAAGAGAGCTGAGCCGGAAGGCAAAGCTCTCGATCTACCGGTCAATCTTCGTTCCTACTCTCACCTATGGTCATGAGGGTTGGGTCATGACCGAAAGAACGAGATCGCGGGTACAAGCGGGCTGAAATGGGTTTCCTCAGGAGGATGGACCCAGGACTAGGTGGAGAGATTATATCTCTACTCTGGCCTGGAACGCCTCAGGATCCCCCAGTCAGAGCTGGTTAATGTGGCCCCGGAAAGGGAAGTTTGGGGTCCCCTGCTGGAAGCTGTTGCCACCGCGACCCGATCCGGATAAGCGGTTGAAGATGGAATGGATGGGATGGACTGTAACAACAGAGGGCTGAAGTACTTGTTATGTCTTGTGATGCTCTGTTGTCTGTTCTGTGCTGACTTAATGATTAACTTCTATCTTTCTCTTCTTTGCACTTATCTGTGTGATATGCTTTAGTATGTATAAATACTGACTACTCTTGTGTTCAGGGTTCACTTGCCACTCAGGTGGCTGTGCTCGTGAGTCCATCTGCAGATGTTTTTCTTATTAATATATGCTTTTTTATTAAATTTACTTGAAAGACAAGTTGTTACCTTGGTTTGTGTCTTGTTTTAACAGAAACTGCCTCCCCAATGCACTATCTCTTATGAACACATGGCTCTACTAGGCACCGCCCTCTTGGCTTCTAAACATCACCATTTCATTCCATAACACTACGTACAGCATTACTACACATTGCATGAAACATAAACACAGTCGATACAGAGCTAACTCTGCTAACGAGCATGGCTAACAATTATGCATCCCTCATGTAGCAACTTAAGACATATCTTCAAACAGAAAAAGGAAACTTACTTCTCAATAGACGCACACAGGCTCTCACTGTCCAAAATGTCCAAACTGTGCAGTACTAATTACGTAGCTCAACTACTGTAACAGCTCACTTGTCACGGAACTCTCCAGAGCAACAGAAAAAGGAGACGATTTACCTCTGCTACGGAAGATTGATTGACAGGCTACTCAGCCAATAGAAATGCACCATAGGCGGGACTAGCAAAAGGATAGGTAATGATATAAACCAAGGCATAGATATTCAAGCAACATAAACTGAGGTAGAAAATACATGAAAGGATATGGAATCTTCTTTACACTTACATTGCCAATAGGATTGCAGTGATCCATAACCTGTCCCCAGAAAAACAATGTAGGCATGTAAGTTCCAGGGACAATCCAGCGGACGATTCCTCACGTGGATTGCATATAGAACCGTTCTTGGATTCCATCAGATGGTTAACTGACCCTGACTTCCTGTCAAAAAAAGAAACTGACAACCCTTGGCTACATCTCTCCAAGTGATCCAGAGGTAAAGAAAGACATCACTGTAAATTGGTTTGTACATGAAGAGCAGTGCAACTAGTAACCTTATTGAACACTACTCTTTGTTGGATGGTTGTTAAAGCTTAAAAAACTCCTGCAGCTTCGAAGTCAGAAGGCAAAGGTTCTTATGACTGACCCCAAACTGACAGATGGACAAAAAGTGTTATCTGTGGAGGACTTGGACGAAGCAGAGAAGTCAATCATTTGCTATAAACAACAGTTTTACTTTGATTCAGAATGTACTCTTAGCTCCCACACCCAAACTGGATCCGATTGTTGATGAAGGCAATCTCATTGTCCCTCAGGATTGGAGAACGGATAAGTGAAGCAGCTTTGCCAGTCGGTTTGAAAAACCGGATTATTCGTCCCAGAGACTCAAATGTATTCAAATTGATCTTGCATGATATCCATCAGCAGGTTGGGCACTCAGGAAGGAACCACATGCTCTCCAGTCTAGGCCAAACATTCTGGCTACCTTCTGCCAAACAACTCCTCAGCAGGAAAATCATAAAGTCTTGTGTTTTCTGCAGACGCATGCAAGCAAGAGTTGGGAGACTTACCAGGAGATGGTATAACTCCAGATCTCCCACCCTTCTCTCATGTGGGCATTGATTATTTTGGACCCATAGAGGTTGAAGGAGGTTGAGCACACGTTGAAACGATGGGAGGAAACATTTACCCGCCTGGTTTGTCGAGCTGTCGAGCACTTTGGATACAGACTCCTGCACCATCCGCACAGATTGGGTACCTCAGAAAGAACTTTAGGCTGCTTTGATCCAGCTGGATCACCAAAAGATTCAGGATGCACTGCTGAGTGCTGACCAGTCAAGTCAAGTGGTTTTTCAAACCCCCATGTGGAACCCACTTTGGAGGAATGTGGGAAAGATTGATCAGGCTGGTGAAAAAGGTACTCAGTAAACTATAGAATCAGATTGTATAGAAGTCTATGAGAAAATGAGCCTACTTCTCTCTTGATTTATTACCTCAGTAAACATTGTAAACATGAGTTTATGGTCTCAATCACTAGTTTCAAGTCTTCTTCAAGGCTACCTTGTGATTGACAGGTCGCTACCACGGCGTTGTCCGGTCTGGGAGTTTTTCCGTGTTTTCGTCTTACACCTTTAACACTTTCACAGTGTGTTTTCACTTCATCAAAGTTAACTGTAACATTTTGGTCGCATTTATATGTGTACAGCATTCAGTTTTACTGAGCTCCACCCTCTCGTGTCACTTCTGGTTGCATAAAACCAAGATGGCGACGCCCAAAAATGCAGAACTCAAGGCTTCAAACCAACGGGTGATGTCACAGTGACTACGTCCACTTCTTAAATGCAGTCTATGGTCATGACATCAACTAGCTGGTCGGCACATGTTCTTCGTACATGGCCAGGGATGTTATGAGGCCGAGCACCTTTACTCATATTCACTCACATCAGGTATTTTCTCACATCCGCTGTGGATACTGACAGTGACCTGTCTTCTGGAGGCGGGGCACACTTGATCAAAGTGAACATAAAAGGTGTTAAGCTCATCTGGTAACGTGACCTCAACATGATGGGGGCACTCCTGCTTTTGTAGCCGGTGATATTCTAGATCACCTGCCACATTGTTGATGTTGTTGGTGTTGAGGTCTCATCTCTTCCAGTCTCTTTGATGCTTTCAGTCTTGCTCTGGCAGTGTTGTATGCTTCTTTGTCACCGGACTGGATAGGGCCCTCATCTCTCCATTCCTTTTTTTCTGATGGTTTGACCCTTTTAATCAGCTGGGAGTAAATCAGCAGGAGAAGCAGGGAAATGTTGTCCAAAGTTGGGGCGTGGGAGGCTTTGTAGGTGCAAGGAATGTTCATGTTAAAATGGTCCAGGGTATTGTGGTGGGGGTGTGGACACACTGGTAGAATTTAGGTAAAACAGATCTGAGGTCTGCTTGATTTAAATCACCAGCATTTGAATTAGCATCAGGAGGAAGTCTCATTTCAGCCATTTGATTATCCTGAGACCGGACATCAGCCAGGAGCAGGCTGGGTGGTGGAGTAGCCTCAGGTCCTAGCTCTTCTCCCGGCTCTCTTCCCTCTCTTTCTGGGGCATTCACGTTGCTCTCGTTGGTGTTTGGTCCAGCAGGTCTGACTGGCTGGTAGGAAGATGTTGTGGACAGCGATTGTCTCAAAGTCCTGCTGAACTTAATTCAATCCCTTCGCTTCCTTCTCTGATGTTGAGGAGTATTTTTCGGACATAGGCAATATGTGCTTCAGTAATAAAGGTGAAAAGATAACAAATCAAAACAATAATGTAGCGAAGTTTAAGGGAAACACGAGCCACTGCCTCTGCATGCACTGCTGTCACCATGGTAATAAAGAAGGGAAGGATGTAAGAATATCTAACCTATCACAGAAAACGCCTCCTGTTGTGACTCCACTCTCCCCTCTTTCTCTTTCTCTTTTCTCTCCATCTTCCTCAGCTGTCTCTGGTGTCTCTGACGTTCTCTTAAAGCTGTTTTCACACTGCTCACCCACGCCTGGTACGCCAACTGAGGGGGAAAAACCAAAATCATCAACAATAAAACATATGAAAATCAGAGTTTCAACACAGCGCGTTAACCATAGCAGTGTTACACATTTCAACAACTGCAACTATATACCGTATAAACAGTATCAGTCGAAAAACATCAGACGTGAGCCTGCACATCAGTCTCATGCTGAACAGACCAAACGCATGATTAAAAACAACTGGGCCATTGTTGAGAGCGACACCGTGTTGAGTCAAGTTTTTCCTGAACCCCCTATTGTTTTCTTTTAGACGCGGCCCTACTCTTTGGGACAGACTCATGCATGCATTGCCCTCACTGTGAAAATATGATAAAAAACTAAATATTTGCTGACGTTAACTCAGATAAAACCAATATACAAAGTGATTTCATTAACTGTAATACTAGCTTTGTCATATACCGCCTGTCTGTCCATGTGAGGAGGGCTTTTTCTACATAGATCGCACAAAAAGACGCCTGAGAGATCGCCATCAGAGTCAGGAATCGCGACTACCCCCCATGGCTAGACACTTTAATGAGTATCACGGTGCTAATGAATCTTTGTTACGCATAGAGGGCATCGAACACATTAAACCGCTGGTGGGGGGGAGATAGGTTGACTCCCCCCCTCTCTCATACACTCTCAATACCACCCCCCTACTGTATCCCTCTCTCTCCCTCTGGTACCTGATTGTTTGCACACCGGCAATATTTGCACTATCTGTTTATATCATGTTTATTTTGTTTATAGCTTATTTTGTATATTGTATATTGGTAGAATTTCATTTTTTTTTATTCTTATTTTATTCTAACGTTTTTATCTATTCTTTTGTTATTATACTGTTTAACTTGCACCAACAAAACCAAAGCAAATTCCTAGTGTATACCTCTTACACCTGGCAATAAACACCATTCTGATTCTGATTTTGATTCTGAAAAATTTTAGCGGAGGGAGACTTTTTGGATCCATTGACTGGATGCCTTAAAGTATTATAATTTACATGCTTTCTGTGAGTAATAACAAATAATAATAAAAAATATTCTATAAATTTTTGTTTTTCTGTATAGGCTCCTATGTTTGCTTTGCAGCCTCTGTTGTAAAGTATCAGTAGTTTCCTTAATGAAGGACATGAATTACTTGTTTCTGTGTTATCTCTTTGATATTTTGTAATATTTTGTTATACTATGATGATCATGTGATTGCCTCCCATTGGTTGTTTGATACCATACACAGTAGGTGAGGCCACATCCACCTTGTCTGTTTGTTAGTAAGCCCTGACGAAGACCTACAGTGGTCCAAACATGTTGGCTTTTTAAATGTTTTGCCACTCCCATAAAGGCTTTTTAATATATTCTCTTATTCACTTTTTTGATATTTTGAATATTTTGAAGTGCCTAGATTGCCTTCCTGTTTTTTTTCCCCGTTTTCCAAGAGCACCCGACACGTTATGCCTTACGACTGAACACACAGAGCAACCAGTTATCTCTCTTTCCAAGTATCAGTCAGTTGTTTAAAAGCAGATATTGTGGACCTTTGACTCCACAGCTTTAGAACTGTCTACTGCAGCATTAGACCTGCCAACGGGACCGTCTATGGTCATGTTGTAGCCACATTGCTGAGTTTCTCCACAAGCTGCTGAGTAAACTGTTGGCATGCATGATGACAATCATCAAGACTGATTCCCATAGAAATGGTACATGGATATATCATATATAAGTAAGTACATTTAGTGAATGTCTGACCTGAGAGGCAGTCTGTTTCTGAGGCTTCTGTTCTTCAGACTCCTCTTCATCCTCACTGTCTGATTCAACAGGTAGTATTCTCCTGAGTGGAGCACTGTGAGTAGAAGAAACACAGAGATTATCTGAAGTTAGATCAGAAAGACTACTTTAGTTCTACAGCATGTTTTCAGCCATCAGCAGCTTGTCTTGTGTTTGTCGTACCTTTAGCGTGGTCCAACCATGGCTGGTGCCACTTTCTCTTCCTGGAACTCTTCTTGTCTGTCTGGCTCTCTGGAAGGAAACAAGAGAAGGTCTAAATTGGAGGAAGTACTGCACAGGACAATGATGTGATTGGTTTTAAAATCCTAAATGTAACCTGAGGGTGGTGCTAAAGTAAAGGCCATGGGATCATTCCAATAAAATGGTTCATCATGAATGTGCCCAGCAGATTTCATGGCATATTTGGCCTTTAAGATTAGCAAGAACAACATAATAGGGTGATAATATAATCACTTTTGTTTATTAATATTATTATATTATTAATATATCAGGGTTGTGAGTCTCTCAGCTTGCTTTGGAGTTCTTCTTCCTTCTAGTGGTGAAACATGGATTCATGCAGCTTTACGTAGAAGCAGACATGTCATAGCAGTAGCAAGGAGTGGTTTAGTATGAATATTACTATTACAGTATTATAGTAGTATAGTAGTATTTAATGAGTATCTTTGTGAAGAACAGTACAGTTTAGTTCACTGTCACATGAAATCCTTGTATTTCCAGTTTCTGGTATTTTGAAATTTTCAGATCAGTTGAAGAAATAATGAAGACAGACAGAAGGAATGACAGGAAGAACACATATCAGTGTTGTTTTATGAGCTTACGTCATGTTGAATGTAAAATATAAATAAACTTGACGAATGATGCACTTCACTGCTGATTATTACACTGATTTAACCCTGAGGGGCCCAGAGACATGGCAGACATGGTGGAACACATGTTTCCAGTCAGTCAGTTTACTAGTGAGTCCTACCAGCAGTCGGACTCTTGGTAGAATATTCACTTGTTTTTGTGTCCGTCTCTGTGCTTCTGCTGCTTGGAGCGAATTCTCTGCATCCTGAAAGCAGAGGACAGGAAAAGGATGCTCAGGAGACAGAATAATTCAACTTTAACTCTCTACTTATAATATTTGCTGTGGGCTAAAGTAAAGCTATGTATTCTATATCTACCTGGTGTCATGGTGTATTTTGGACAGGTGCCACATCCAATCCACTAATTCAATTTGGTGAGGATCTTTTGATTAATCAATCAATCAATCAAACTTTATTTATATAGCACCTTTCAAACAGGTCAAATGCAATTCAAAGTGCTGTACAGACAATTGACAAAAATGTGTTTCAAATGAGTGTTAAAAATGGATTTAGGGACTAATGCACCAAAACAACCAATATAAAAGTTCATTGAATAACAACGCAATAAGAGATGGGTATTTAAGATAATAAAAGATAAATAAAATACAACGAAATAAAAATAACAATAAAAATAAATAAATACAAATTATTTAACTACACAAAATAAGCAGATTGTATTAAAATAATACAATTTTAATAAAATAAAATAGAATAAAAGAGATAATAATGATCAGCAATAAAATGTTGATTAAATAAAATAGAGTAGAATAAACACTATAATGATGACGATAAACAATATAAGTATAAACAATAAAAAACATAAAATTTAAAACTATAAAACACTACATAAAGCCAGATTAAATAGACGGGTTTTTAGTTTACGTTTAAAAATATCTATATTTTCAGCTCCTCTCAGTTCCTCTCAGTGGTATTTGGTTTTGCAGCCAGGTGGACAGAGAGTTATACATTATGTTATATTACATATTTACATTATTATGTTTGAACTTCAAACAATATCCATTCAATTCGGTACTTACACGAAATCTTGAGTTCATTATTTAAAAAGTGGACAAAAAGGATCTCTACAGCCAGCAGTGTAGGAAGAAAGCCCCCCCCAGCCATTTCCACTCCTTCATTGATGCAACATTACGCTGCTACTCCCACTCACTGTACGGTGAACACTTACGATCTCTTGAGCTGTGACAGAGATTTCCTCTCAGCTTGTTGGTGGAACTCAATGTTCTTCACAATACTGGCTCTGAAGAGCTCAAAGCCCCTGGAAGGAAGAAACAGATGTCATCAGTAAGTAACCAGCCAATATCAGCAGCTACATCTCAATTAACAAAGAAAGGGTGTCACATTAATTATAGGATTCTGTACATTTGGGATCTATCAGCCTGTTCTTGAAATGAGCAATCTGAAGGGAACTAATAAATAACCAGATGTGGTTTTCACTGATGCTGATGCCCATCGCCTCATGGTGACAGAACATTATGAACTGTCAGCATTTCTTGTCCATGATGAAAGTGACTTGACGGAGCACGAAGCACCCCGTGTGGATTAAAACTTGTTTTAAATGCTGACACAAATGCTAAATCTAAGCCACTGAATCTCTTGGAGAGCTGGTCTCACTGAATGTCTTTAAAGTGCTTCTAAAAGATTTGGAAACAAGCACATCTGGCTGCAGATGTCTTGAATGCTGATGAATGTTTTTGATACCTTATGATTCTGTAATTTGTCTTTGTTTTTAAATTGTTATGTTTGTTTTATGTCTGCGACCGTGTAACTGTGCTGCTGCCTATCATGGCCAGGACACTCTTGGAAAAGAGATTTTTAATCTCAATGAGTTTTTACTCCTGGTTAAATAAAGGTTAAATAAAAAAACAACAACATGAAGTGATTATATTCTCGCGGCCTCCGTACGGGAGTGTGTTTGTGTTTGTGCCGGTGGGCGAGTACTGCTGGCGTGGCCTGACTGCCGCTTCTCCCTCTGTCAGCTGTCTTTCTTCTCGTTTTGTTTTGTTTTGTGGCTGTTTCTTCACTGTTCTCCTGAGTTTTGTTATGTTCTGTCTCGTTCCCACTCTTGTTCTCCGTCTTTTGGTTTTCCCTGTGCTCCCGTTCGCTCCACTCTCCTCGCTAGCTAGCCGGTTAGCCGCTAACTCGCTAGTGGAGCTGCCCTGCATGTTTCTCTGTCCCTCTCCACTCCTCCCGGACACTCCACCACTGGAATTACAATAATCATCTGGCTGTTCTCCTCACCACCTGTATCCATCTGTACCGTGAGTACCAATGGCCCCCCTCCTGTCTAACGCTACCCTGTGCTGCCTCTACCGTCCCTCTCACCGCCTGCTAACCGCTAACCCGCCTGCTAAACCATGGAACCATCAACCCTACTCACCCCTCTCCTGTTGTTTCTTACACTACCCCCCCTGCTATTCAAAGGATTCCCCTGGTTCCCACATTTGTTTTGTCCCCTCAATACCTCCTCCCCTCCCCTACTCTCGCTGTCAACTCCTCCGCCTTATAAAAAACTACAGGTTATCCTCCACTGCTCTCTCCTCTGCTCAATCTGCTGGAATCCTCATCTGCAAACGCTACCTTCACCGTGGCCCCAAACACAACCGTCATCTCCAGTCATCCATTACCCCCATCACCCAGACTTACAACATCCAAACCATTCACCCCCGCCGCCCCCCCCGCCGGCCCCCCCCTCCACTGCGGACCGCCGCACTGTGAACCTAGCAAAACCTCCAACCTCTCCAGCATGCCCCCATCACACCACCCTCCCACTCATCCAACTTTGCCCTCCTCAACACCCGATCACTCAACAACAAAGCCCCCATCCTCCATGAACTCATCCTGGACAATTCACTGGACTTCCTCCTGCTCACTGAAACCTGGCAACAACCCAATGACTTCTTCTCCCTCAACCAAGCATCCCCCCCACCACCCCCAGCTTCGGCTACCTCGGTAAACCCCGCCCCTCCGTCGTGGAGGGGGCCTCGCAGTATTATTCAACCGGAACCTCAGGACCACAGAACTCACTTTCCCTACAGTCACCTCATTCGAGTCCCTCGCCTTCAAAACCTGCTCCACCACAGTCATCCTCATTTATTGCCCACCTAAACCAAATTCCTCCTTCCTCTCCGATCTGTCTGAACTCCTCACCCTAGCATCATCCCTCCCTTACCCCCACTGCTACTGGGCGACTTCAACATCCACATGGACTCCCCCACCTGTAAACTTGCCTCTGATTTCTCCACTCTACTGGACAACTTCAACCTCACCCAGCACATCACCTTCCCCACACAAATTAAAGGCCATATTTTAGATCTCGTCTGCTCTGTCAACGTCCCGGTTCTGAACATCCACCCCTCCCCCTTTCCCCTTTCTGATCACAAACTCATCCAATTCACAATCCCTTCCCCAACACCCCGTCTGGAACTCCCCTGAGTCATATCATTCCGCAACACTAAGTCCATTGATCCCCTCCATCTCTCCAACCTGTTATCTGCTGCCCTCCACCTGGACCCACCCCCCACCTCACCCGATGATCTTACCAACCACCTCAACTCCACCCTGTCTGCCTCCCTCAACTCACTGGCCCCCCTGAGAACCAAAACTGTTTCATTCAACACCTCCTCCCCCTGGTTCACACCCCACCTCAGAAAACTCAAACAGACCGGCCGGCAACTTGAACGCCTCTGGAGAAAATCAACACTCACTGTTCACCTCGAAGCCTATAAATCTCACCTCATCACCTACAAAGACGCCATCACTGCTGCCAAATCTGACTACTTCTCTACCATCATCAATGACCCCACCCGTAACCCCCGAACCCTCTTCTCCACTGTGAACACTCTCCACAAGCCCCGTGCCAACACCCTCTCTGACCCCTCACCCGATCTTTGCAACTCATTCCTTCAGTTCTTCAGCGACAAAATCACCACCATCAACAACTCACTGCTCCCCGTGTCTGACCCCGTGGCAACCACACCGACCCCGTTTCTCTCCATCCCTCTGGACCCCCCGATCCCTCCCCCCCAGCGCCGCCTCTCCCGGTTCGAACCCAGTTGACTCAGCAACCATTGTCAAACTCATCAGCACATCCAAACCCACCACCTGCTCTCTCGACCCCCTCCCCACTCCCCTGCTGAAGTCCTGCCTCCCTGTCCTATGCCCCTACCTCACCGACCTCTTCAACTCCTCACTGTCCCATGGAACTGTCCCCTCAGCCTTCAAAACTGCTGCTGTCACCCCCACACTCAAGAAACCTGGTCTGGACCCCTCCTGTCTCAATCACTACCACCCTATCTCCAACCTCCCCTTCCTCTCCAAAACCCTCGAACGCCTCGTCCCCACACAGCTCCAATCCCACCTGCAATCCAACAACTTGTTTGAACCCCTCCAATCCGGTTTTCGCCCCCTCAACAGCACAGAAACTGCATTCCTCCAAGTCCTCAATCACCATCAATAAACTCCAACTGGTCCAGAATGCAGCTGCCCAACTCCTCACCCACACAAAATCCTGGCATCACATCACCCCAGTCCTCAAAGACCTCCACTGACCTCCACCGGATCTCGTACAAAATCCTGACCCCTACCTACAAAGCCCTCCACCAACTTGCTCCTCTCTGACCTCCTCTCCCCCTACCGACCCCCACGGTCCCTCAGATCCACCTCAGCTGGTCTACTTTCCACCCCCAAGTCCAACCTCCGCAGTTTTGGGGACAGAGCATTCTCTGGAACTCCCTCCCAAAACTCATCAGAGACTCCGATTCCCTCACCCTATTCCAGTCCCGCCTCAAGACCCATCTTTTCTCCTCTGCCTACTCCTAGCCCCACCCCCCCCCTTACCCATTTGTCCGTGTGTATGTATGAGAGTGCGCCTGTGTATGTCGTTTGTCTCCTGTTTGTCTCACACCGTTTTCCCTCCGATAGTGTAAAGCGTCTTTGAGTTCTTTAAAAGCGCTATATGGGCGACTGGGTTAGCTCAGTTGGTAGAGCGGGCGTCCATGTATCAAGGCTTGGTCCTGACCGCGGCGGCCTGGGTTCGAACCCGGCCTGTGGCCCTTTCCGCTTCCACTCTCTCTCTCCCCCCTTTCAAGACTCTATCCACTGTCCTGTCAATAAAAATGGAAAAATGCCCCCAAAAAAATAACTTTAAAAAAAAATAAATAAATAAAAGCGATAAGTTGAATTTATTATTATTATTATTTTATACCATTATAATGGAATTGTAACCCCCCCTTGTGTGTCCTTTTTAAAGGGAGTGAATATGATTATGATTGTTTGTTAAATGCGGGTATATCCTGGTTCACATTCAGTCACAGATGTGGTGAGAGGTTCATAATAAAGCTATGAATAGTAGTAGGTGATTAGGCTTTTAGCATATGTGGGCTTATGGGAAATGTTTGTTTAAAATGACTGCGTGATTTAATATTACCGCAAACGTAATTATACAATACTTTGTGGTTAAATAAATAATTAAAAATAGTAATTAAATAAGATAATATAATACACATATACATATTACCTTTATGGTAAGGCAAAAGCTGTGGCAGCAGTGGGCACTTGCTTATTTGCATTTAACATGAGTGTGTGAATTAAATTAAATAAGGATTTATGAATTTTGCAAAGTCTCAAAAAACTTGCTTGTTCTTATTACACTTATTTTGTAATAATGTGTATACAGTATTTTCTTTTCTGTATTTTTTTTCTATTTAAAAGGTTTTTCACATAATGGCTAATAATAACTCCTAAATGAATTGAACTTTCAACTCAACCTACAAAATAAAAGAGCAAAAAAGGAAAAGCTGTTTGTCATTGTGTGGATTCCAGTTCCAGTCTTCGGATGGATGTTTTGATCTCTTTCAATTTGGGAAACTGCACATATTTGAACAATAACTTGACAGGACATATAATAGAATAAATGTCACTTTATTTTGTTAAACTGAAAGTTAAGTCAAACATGAGCTAACGCCATTCAGTGAGGAAGACAGTGACATACAATTGAAAGCCCTAAAAACATTGTTTATTTTGTGACATATACTATTGATATACTGAAACGTTAAAGTGAAGTCCTATTTATTGGTTTATGTGTGATGTCTCAGCCCAGTTTAGGGTCATGCTATGGACATGAGTTTATTTCTCAGATTGTTTGATGTGAAGTATTTTTAAACATAACACCATTATGTGTTTTCTTTAATAACCTGCTGACCCCTAGCATTGCATCAGTTCGTCGTGTCTTACCTCGAGGCTTGTTTGGCAGAAGCCTGCAGCTCTGCCATCACATGCAGGAAGTAGTAACTGAGGAAGACCCTCCTCTGCAGCAACAGAAAGAGGAAACAGATACTGTCCCAGATGATCCCGGCCTCTTCTACTGGGAGGCTGCACGTCTTGTCACTCACTGCTTTCGCTGTCAGGAAAAAACAAACACACTCTATGACACATACCTAGACAAAAAGGTATTCTGCAGAACACAACCGTCTGGAACTGCTTCCCTCAGGTGTCAATGCTGTCACCTCACAGACACGACTATCACAGCTATAAAACAGCCATCTAATACTGAAAGCTCCAGTTCCAGAATTATCTGAAAAGGTGGATCCTCTTTGTACTATTTAATAACAAATCACTACCAAACATCCCAAAATATACAGTATGAAACACAATGCAATAATACATCACCTCTGCATAATGATATAAATATTATTCCTAATATATACATGGCCATTGTGGTGTATTATTATTATTACTAAAGCACTTACGGTCGTAGTATCCTTTGACTGTGCAGACCAGGCTGAAGAGTTGAATCACCCAACAGAAGCCCTTCTGCATCTCAAACACAAACACACATGCCAGGATCTGAAACACACACACACACACACACACACACACACACACACACACACACACACACACAGAAATACACAACTCAGTGTTTTTTTTACTTGCGTGCATGTGTGTATATTTCTCTTCAAACTCCATAACAATGGCATTTCATAATCCTAAAAAATAGAGTGATATTATCAACAGTAGTAGTGGTACTATAGTACTTTGGGGTTGAAGTTGTACCCAAAAAGTAGGTCCTAACCCGGGTCTGAAATTAACTCTCTTCTCGTCCTGCCACTGTGGCAGGTCCGTCTGCCACTCAGAATGTTTATCTGCCACTTTTGAAATCTCTGCACTAAATGAAGGAATAACATTTTAATTCTGTTTTCATGCAGTGTTCAATATATTTGACATAAAAAACATATACATGGTTAATTCCAGTTTTCAAATGACACTGTAGTTTCTGGGAGAGCCTTATTTTTCGGGGCAGGGAGGGTAGTGTACACAGTACTGTACTGTACTTTGTTATTGTCATCTATAGTGGTTGATTGCATAAAAACACACAACTGATTTTGATTATTTAAATATTTACTTTGATTAAAAAAATCTTGGCATCAGTAGTTTTAATTATGTATTGTAAGCTGCTTAGAGCAAGTGTTAGGAAGTTAAACAGGTCATAATTCTCTTTTATCTATTTTATAGTGATGTGAAAACATCTCCTAACAACTGGATTTATTCAAGTTTCTCACCAAAAACTTAATTTTACGAGATTACATTTGAACACATCATGATAACGTTGTAATTTACCTTCACCCAATATTAATTTTTCCTGAGCAGACAGTGAACGTCTCATAATATTAACTCAGTGTCACCTCCGTTAACGTTCGTATCTCCGGTATTTATCCAGTCAGGACTGTGCTGCTAACGGCTGCTAACAGCTAACGTTACTGACTCTCTTCCTGCTGATTTCAACACAGGTGTGTTGTTCACAGTGTCGCTTTATCAGGTCAAAATATGGTGCATCCCCTCAGGTTTAGTAGCGCCACGCTGTTGAGCTTTTTTTTTTTCTCTCCGCCGTGTCTCCGGTCCCAAACAAACTGAAACATGACACAGCGTGTGTATGCGTCATTGTGCAGCGTAGCTGTCGGTGCATCAATAAGAGGAATCCATAGTCATGGTGGCATGAGATGCCAAGAAACAGCTACGGTTCTCTATTCCATCACTAGTGTTTTCCCTGTCTGCCAAAGTGGCGGATGGCTTTTATCTGCCACTGCCAAAAATGTACCCGCATTTTGCGGGTGCTAATTTCAGACCCTGGTCCTCAGTCTGAGAGAAGTTAGAGGCAGTCCTTAGGACTCCTAAAACACTAAGATTAAGCTTTTTCACTGTTAACAGCTGCCTGGCGTTTTGAGAGTGGTGAGAGTGAACCACAGCAGCAGCTCAGTAAGCTGGACAGCTAATTAATGAGCTGAAACTTGTTCTAAAGCTCCGTAAAGCCGATGGGGAGCAGCAGATTCGGGGCATAATTAAAATAATAATAAAATATAAATTGGAATGCTCATCAAAATTAAAATGACTAAATGCAGCGATGACGGGACACCTACAGTATGCACGCGTTGAGAACAACCTCCTGGCTGAAGAGGTACAGAAGGCCCAGGACCCCTGGTCTTCTTCCACCCGCCCCAAGAGACTCTGATCAGCCCCAGAGACCCATCCATCAGGCTTAGGGGCTGGAGGTCGATCCCCAGGACCCCGGGTCACTAATAATATGTGTTAGTGACTGTGTCAGTCAGGGCTGATGTGAGCAGATCCTTCAAAAGAATGAATCCATGCACGTCACCTGGGCCTGATGGCATCCCCCCTCTCACTGCTCCAGTCTGTCCCCACATGTTTCATGCCTGATGACTGACGCCATCACCCCCCCAACCCTCCACACTGCCCTCTCCCACCTGGACCACAGGAACACATCATGACTATAGTTCAGTATTCAACACCACGGTGCCCTCCAAGAGACCTGGGACTGGACCCACTGGAGCCCTCTCCTCTACTCCCTGTTCATACGACTGCACCACCCACAGCTCCAACACCACATTCATCGGCCCGATCGCTGACGGCGACGAGACGGACGACGGCCTCCCTCTCTGACTGTGGACTACAGGAAGAGACGGTGAGAAGGACACGCTTTCGTCTCCATCAGCAGGACTACGGTGGACAGAGTCAGCAGCTTCAGTGAGGACCTGACCTGGACTCACCACACAGACACCATCACCTAGACAGGCAGGCTGAGGAGGTTCAACATGGACTCCAGGATACTCTGCAACTTCTACAGGTGGACCATCCAGAGTCTCCTGACTGGCTGCATCACCAGCCGGTACGGCGGTAGCACCGCCCCTCGACCGCAGGGCTCTACAGAGGGTGGTTGGAAGCTGCTCAGCACATCACCAGGATGGAGCTGCCCTCCATGGAGGAGCTCTACACCGAGCGGTGGAGGAAGAAGGCTGCCAGCATTATTAGAGAGCCCAACCACCCCCCAGCCACAGACTGCTCTGCCTGCTGCCGTCCACCAGACGCTAGCGCAGCATCCAGTCCCGCATTGCCAGGCTCATCACCATTTGATGCAATCTTATTATAAAATATTGTTTATAGCAGCTTTAATTTAATCATCATGCAGACTGGAGGGGCCGGCAATCAAACCGCTGACCTTCCAATTAGTGGACAACCCGCTCTTCCTCCTGAGCCACAGCCGCCCCTCTGTGGTTTCTAGTCCTCTTTGTGATACCAGTAACAGAGGGAAGGTTTGCCCTTCCTCAGTACTGAATAAAGTCACTATGTGTGCGTTGTGGGGTGACAGTGTGCAGAGGGATCTCAGGTGAGTTGCGTTTGTTTGATGTGTGGGAGTGAAACGTCTTTATTCAGCTAAGCTTCTCTCAGTGATTTCTACCGCCATCAGACAGTACAACCAACCAACCCTGCTGACCAATCACAGGTCTGGTGGTCTCCGGTGGTCTCTCTGTAGCTGCCGTAGTCCGGATGTGTAGTTACACCTTTGAGTGTTATGCCAGGGTAATGTCATGTTAGTAACAGTACATGTACAAGATGTTCAATTCAACGTTTGTATACATAGGCATTTATACACACATATGCATACATATAGATATATATTGATATTCAATACACCTATGCTACAATATCATTCATTTTCTAACAATTTTGAAACTGCATTACAACGACCACTCAAATACACTGATCAGCCAGAACATTCAGACCACTGGCAGGTGAAGTGAATGACATGGATTATCTGGTTACCATGGCACCTGGCAGTGGGGGGGATATATTAGATAGCAGGTGAACATTTTGAACTTTGAACTTTGTGTTGGAAGCAGAAAAAATGGGCCAGCGTAAGGATGTGAGCCACTTTGACGAGGGCCAGATAGTGCTGGCTAGACGACCGGGTCAGAGCATCTCCAGAACTGCAGCTCTTGTGGGATGTTCCCGGTCTACAGTGGTCAGGACCTACCAAAAGTGGTCCAAGGAAGGAAAACCGGTGAACCGACGACAGGGTCAGACCCGAGGCTCATTGATGCACGTGGGGAGCGAAGGCTGGCCCGTGTTGTCTGATCCAATAGAAGAGCTACTGGAGCTCAAACTGCTGAACAAGTTAATGCTGGTTCTGATAGAAAGGTGTCAGAACACACAGTGAGGAGCAGTTTGTTGTGTATGGGGACCGGTCAGGGTGCCTGTGCTGACCTGTGTCTACCGCCATAAAGCGCCTACAATGGGCACGTGAGCATCAGAACTGGACCACGGAGTGATGGAAGAAGGTGGCCCGGTCTGATGAATCACATTTTCTTTTACATCATGTGGATGGAAACGAGTTGGAGGTGTTGACTCGCCCTCCAAATTTAGCACTTTAGCAGCCTCTGCCATTAATGTATGAATGTGTGTGTGAATGGGTGAATACTGACATGTAGTGTGAAGAGCTTTGAGTGGTCGGAACACTAGAAAAGCGCTATATAAATGCAAGTCCATTTACCATCCTTTTTAATAATCTATTCTCCTTTTCAAATTGATTAGGTATGCATTGGAGAGTGCCCTGATCAAGCCCCACTGAGGGTTTTTTGCACCTCTCCATTACATCTCAATCCGATGGAGCATCTGTGGGATGTGCAGGACAAACAAGTCCGATCTACGGAGGCCCCACCTCGCAACTTCCAGGACTTAAAGGATCTGCTACTGACGGCTTGGTGCCAGATACCACAGCAGACCTTCAGAGGTCTAGTGGAGTCCATGCCTCCACGGGTCAGGGCTGTTTTGGTGGCGAAAGGGGGACCTACTCAATATTAGGCAGGTGGTCATCATGTTATGGCTGATTGGTTGACAGAGGAACTAAGGAGCCCACAAAAAGCTGCAAACTAAAGCACCAGATGATGAGCGTTCTACTTACTGATAACATGTTCTTCGATATAATGACTGCCACGTTGTAGATGATGAGACAGTCCCACAGGGCAAGGCGGGTCCTGGATGATTTGACCAACAGCTGGGTCCCAAACAGCAGGAAGAAGAAGCAGGCCAGCAGGTAGCCCAGTCCAAACACAGAGATTCTGGTGGCCCCGGTGATGAAGACCACCGACAGCACAAACCAGAAGTGGTGACGGAACACCAGAACTTTAGCCATGTCCAGGTAGCTCCTGGAGGAGGACGAGAAAAGAAACAACATCAACTACAAATGGTAAATTCATAGTTAATTAAACTGAGGTCATAGTTATTTTACTGTTAACAAACAACAAAATGATAATTAATAATGTTTACTAAGTATAAGTATTATAAGTATTTGTTAATGCTTAAGATATTATTTGTAAACCTGTTTGTAAAACATACATACAAATTATATAGATCTTATAAAGATTATATTATTAATAAATACTTTGTAAAGCATCTATAAACATTATTTAGATAGATAGTTAACACTTTGTCAACGGTTAGTAATCAGTTTCTGGTCCATCTGTCTATGTAATGTTTATAGATGTTTTACAAACAACTTCTTAAAGGTTTTCAAATCATTTGGTAATTATTAACAAATACTTCATATAGTATATAAAATGTTGTAATGTGTACAACAATAAAGTGTTAAACAGTATATTAATGTAATTAGAATGTAATTGTTATCATCTCTTAACTATGATACAATATAGAATTTATAAACTAGTTATTTCATATTACACAAACGATGATCTGATAAATGATGAATGATAAAATAACAGAAGTTATAGCATTACTAATAACTAGTAAACATTATTGATTACCAATTCATTGTTTGTTACGCATAAAACAACTATTAACTAAGTTTAATTAGCCATCAATTTACCATTTATAAATGACACAGACACACAGACAGACAGACAGACAGACAGACAGACAGACAGACACATAGACACACAGACAGACAGACAGACACACAGACACACAGACAGACAGACAGACACACAGACAGACAGACAGACAGACAGACAGATAGACAGACACACAGACACACAGACACACAGACAGACAGACAGACAGACAGACACACACACAGACACACACACACACAGACAGACAGACAGACAGACAGACAGACAGACAGACACATAGACAGACACACAGACAGACAGACAGACAGATAGACAGACACACAGACACACAGACACACAGACACACACACAGACAGACAGACAGACAGACAGACAGACAGACAGACAGACAGACAGACAGACACACAGACACACAGACACACAGACAGACAGACAGACACACAGACAGACAGACAGACAGACAGACAGACAGACAGACAGACACATAGACACACAGACAGACAGACAGACAGACAGACAGACAGACAGACACATAGACACACAGACAGACAGACAGACAGACAGACAGACAGACAGATGCTGTAGGCCTGTTTACCTGCAGTTGATGAAGTTGGGTGCAGGGTTAAACAGTCGACCTTCCATCGGTTCAGGGTCATCCGTGTTCTCTCCCGCAAGAACCATCCATTCCTCTGTGTGCTCACACTCAAACACCTTCCACTGCTGGGACGCACACATCAGCAGCACAAAGTCCGCTTTGGACACACACACAACAACACAACACATGACAATCTGTCAAAAGTAGACTCTTCTGTTGATACAGATAAATGAAAAATGCACACACACACACACACACACGCACACACGCACGCACGCACGCACGCACGCACGCACGCACGCACGCACACAAACTGACCTATGAGGTTTTTGGAGTGAGGCACGGTGTAGAAGTCAGGCAGGGAGATCCATTTAATGAGAGCTGAGTTGATCAACACTGGAGTGTTCCACCTCCACGGGTAGTCTACAGGACAACACAGGACAGACAGGTAGGAAGGTCGAAGGAGGGACACTCAGTTCAACAGTTTGTCTACCATTCTATAAATATTAATTTCTACAGTAGTTTACCTTCAGCAGAGTTCTACATGATGCCATGTGGGGCCTAATCTAAAGTTTGCTTTGCACAATATTCATTGTATATGTCCTGATTTTACTTTGTAACCAAAGTACTGAACTGAAAAGTACTCATGAGCACTATAAGCATACAGTACACTATAGTACACACACTATGTGACCAGAGACTGAAACAGTCTTTGACACTTTCACAGGTAGAAACTACAGGCTAGAAAAGGAGAGCTGCTGTACATGTCATTAGATTGTACAGGTATATCTAATGAACTGGGAAATGCAGTGCACATTGCATGCAGGATATTTGGGCATATTATAATGTAAATATTATAATATATAATAAAATATAATATCTATTCTCCGTCTTCAGAAACGAGCATTAAGAATTATTAACTGTGTTCACCAAACTCATTCATCTCAACCTTTGTTTTTCCAGTCCAGCATCCTCAATGCTTATCAAGTTAACCAACTTCACATGGCTGTATTTGTGTCCAGCTCTTTGAACAGGACCCTTCCCTCATATTTCCATCAACTGTATTCCTTTAATCAACAATTCCACAATTATTTGACTCGAAATAACTCCAGACTCAGACCTCCTGTGTGTCGAACATCTCAGTTACACTTTGGTTTCATTTACAGAGGTTCAGTGATATGAAATGCTCTGCCATCTCATTTCTTAAAGTTGTCACCAGAACTATTTAAGAAAGCTGTTAAAGGTTTGTTTTTATCTCCCCAAAGTTTTCCATATGGATTATCTCTGTAAATTACTTACTGATAATGACTTTTTATTGATGATATTATGATGTGAATCTTAATTCCATTTAACGTTGTCTTTGGAATGCATGTTGGGTCGGCTGTGGCTCAGAGGGTAGAGCAGGTTGTCCACCAATCGGAAGGTCGGTGGTTCGATCCCCGGCTGCTCCGGGTCACATCGATGTGTCCTTGAGCATGACACTTAGCCCCAAATTAGCCAACTTTAGCAGCCTCTGCCATCAGTGTATGAATGTGTGTGTGAATGGGTGAATACTGACATGTAGTGTAAAGAGCTTTGAGTGGTCGGAACACTAGAAAAGCGCTATATAAATGCAAGTCCATTTACCATCCTTTTTAATAATCTATTCTCCTTTTCAAATTGATTAGGTATGCATTGGAGAGTGCCCTGATCAAGCCCCACTGAGGGTTTTTTGCACCTCTCCATTACATTCGTTGTTGTTTATGTAATCTCTACTTGTACCTTTTTTATATGTGAAAACAAATAAAAATCTAAATCTAAAAATCCAAACAATATATCCATAAACAATATTGGTGCTATTGATTTACGGAGAGTACAGGTGCTCTACCCGCACCCCTACAGTAGGAGAACACTGCTGTTGTGTGTTATATTGAGCAAGATACTGAACCCCAGACTGCTCCTGAAGGCTGAACCATCAGTGGCTCCTTGCATGGCAGCCTCTGACATCAGTGTGTGAATGGCTGAATGAATGGCTGAATGAATGGGTGAATGAATGGGTGAATGCTGACATGTGTAAAGCAATTGAGTGGTCAGAAGACTAGAAAGGAGCTATACTATATAAACACATTTACCTGTGTATCAGTACTCACCTATACAGAGAGCAGGCGGTATGCCCACACACAGGAGATACTGGTAGATCATAAAGATGGACAGAAAGAGACAATATCTGGGCCAGATCCTGGCGATAGCTGCCCGCCGCCGCCTCACCAAGATGGCTACCAACCAACAGCCATGGATTATCACCATGAAGTTCATCCGCTGGCCAATCACATTCACCGTCATCAGGAAGCAAATCTGTAAAAATAAGGATACATTTTTGGAGATTTATATAAATTTAAATTAAAAAAAATTATTTTACAACTTGATTATCTTGTTTGCTCTGGAACAGTCAACAAGAGGAACTCACATTAGCCTGTCATCTTCTTTTATATCAATATTTTATTATTTCATAAAAAATATTTCAATGTAAACTTTATAACAGTTCTCTTGTTTTCCTTCCTTTACTCTCTTTTTTATTTCCTTTTCCAAAAAGCCCCCCGGTTCTCTCCCAGCTACCTCTAATCCAAACTTGTAGAAGGTGTAGTTGAGCAGGTACTTGAAGCACGGTATGAGGCCCTGGTCTAAGGTGTCCCTGGTGGTGGAGGGGAACAGAGCACGGATGGTGGGGGGGGATCGTTGGAGCTGTCGGTAGTGGTGAGCCTGGTGACGGTACACTGTGGCCTCAAACACCAACAACACCAGCACTATTAAATGGTTCTGTAAAAAAACATTCAGGACACTGATTCAATGAGTTCTGGTACTGAACCTCAGGTATCATATTCAGATCCATAGATTTATTTGATCTATATTTTAGAGAAAACACACAGTATACATACAGTACACTGTGTTTCTATATCACATCTTCATAAACCTGATACAGTAGTATTCTTACTGCAGCCACGCCATTCACTGAGGAGACATCTATTGAAATATCTAATATTGAGTATACCTTGCTGTATCCCAGGACTGTGGCATCTTTCCTGATGCCGAACCATTTGGCTGGATCCACCGGCTCCTTATACAGAGAGGAGTTCATCATCTCTTCTGGTAGCAGGTTGGTTTCATTTGTTAGAGGCTGAGACGAAGAGACGAAAGAAACAAATTCATAAGCAGGTCAATCAACACTTTATCACTCCAGTTCCCACTTGGTCACATGACTATCTAGGGTGACCAGATGAGGATGGGTGTAATTCTTGACAGGGGAGTTGCTGTGCCACGTGGCTGTGCATCGCGGCTGTGCATCGCGGCTGTGCATCGCCGCTGTGCATCGCCGCTGTGCAGATATAAGGGTTTTTGGAAGTACTTGCAGCTGTGGAGTTGTATCTTGGCACGCCTTAGACAACTACCACGGTTTTTATAACCTTCTGAGGGAGTTTCAACCACCCACATCTTTAAGGCCTTAAGACATGCTGGGAGAGGGACATAGGGAAACAGATAACTGGAGAAATGTGTGGGGGGAATTATTGGATTGTGGTTCAAAGTGTCAAGGGAAATGCAGATGTGACTCAGAAGCTCTGACTTGTGTTGGAGATGTGATGCTACTTGTGCCACTCTCTTACACGTGTTCATCAGTACAGTGATGACTGCTTCACCGGTACAGGGACCAGTGCTTTGCCTAAGTGAAGTGGTTTGAATGCCCTCTAGATGTCCTGGTGCAGAATGGCACGTCTTACTGGATGTATGATGATGAGTGTTGCGACACTGGAAGGAGAGATGTCAGTGAAGGAATAAATGGACAAAACATCTCAAATTTTCTCCTATGAAATGCACTGTTACCAGCTGGTGGATAGGAAGCAAGAGATCTACATGAAAATATGGGGCCCTTTTGTTACGACAACCTGATGTGCTGAAGTGTTTCACAATTTCCAGTTAAAGGGACTGTTTGTAAGAATCAGAAATGCTTGTGAACAGCGACACCTGTGGCCGTTAAGTCAACGAAAGTCAGCGTCCTGTTGCTCGGGCTTGTGCTCACTCTACATAGACATGAAGGAGCATCACTCAACACAGTGAGGAGACACACGTCAGCTAAAAGCACAATATCACTCTATATTTCAGCTGCTTGGCAGTAATGTTAGCTGACCAGACCAAGGTCTCTCCATGAATCAATGCTGATCCTAGTGTTGGCTTTTCCTGCCTCCGCCTCCCGACCGCGGCCGTAGGGAAAAGGGGAGACACCGGCACCCGGTCGGAGACGATAACGTTTCTCTCTGCGGAGCCCCGTCACTTCACAAGACACGGAAAACCTCTGTTGGTCTAGAGGAGCTGCAGAAGTTATTTCTGCACAAACGTCCACTGTACATTCACTAGATATTCTCAGAGCTAAACTAACTCTTTTGCAGTGTGGAGTAAGCACGCATCCACGTGAGCATGGGGCAAAATAGCGTGAACGAGCGCGGTGTGTGAGTGAGTGAAGGCAGGCAGAGGAGCAGAGTACAGCAGAGACTCCGGTCTTGGGGACCAAAGCTACGGTCTCCCCCGCGTCCTCCGACCGCGGCCAACACTGTTTAACAGACGGGCTTCACTAGATACAACCAAGAGGTTTTGGTGTTTCCGTGTAGTTTGTGTTGGAGTCTCGTCTGAACAGTGTAGCCACACGCTCGCTCGCATATGCGAGCGCACGTGGGACACCGACCCAGATTGATTTATACCTGTAAGAAGTTACAAACAGTCCCTTTAATTAAAACATGAAAAAATAATGTGATATACTATATGACATGTCTAATTTGTGGTATTATGTAGTTTATATACTATACAGTATGTCACATAGATAGAATATATTCTATGTATAATGCTCTACTTCTGTTATTGTCTCCTGTTCTTGTCCTAACTTAAGTGTAGTTTGCTGTGGTACTTTTATAGTTTTATGTGGAATAATATTTTACAGGCTATGTATGTATGTATGTTTTTAAGTTAAATAAAATAAAATAATAAAACAACGCTGCAAAGTGAGAAAACAACCAAACACATTGCAAATACAAAAAAGCAGCACAGTAGACTGAGACGGATCTGAGTTACAGAGCAGACGTTTCCAGGGGACACTAAACCGTGAACACAGGATTTCTACTTTTAACAGAGTAGTTCCACATTGTGATGGGACATAAAACTAATACTCTATGTCCACCTCACACATGTACATTTGTCTGTCTATCTATTCCTTACGTAAATGGTAAATGGACTTGCATTTATATAGCGCTTTTCTAGTCTTCCCTCCACTCAAAGCGCTTTATACTACATGTCAGTATTCACCCATTCACACACACATTCATACACTGATGACAGAGGCTACTAAGGTGCCAACTTTGCACATCAGAATCTAATCTAAATACTCATTCACACACCGATGGCTATGCCTTCGGGAGCAATTTTGGGGTTAAGTGTCTTGCTCAAGGACACATCGACATGTGACCCGTAGCAGCCGGGGATCGAACCACCGACCTTCCGATTGGTGGACAACCTGCTCTACCCTCTGAGCCACAGACGTACGTCCGTCTGTCCGTCCGTCCATCCGTCCGTCCGTCCATCCATCCTTCCATCCATCCATCTATCTATCCATCTATCCATCTATCTATATTACTGTAATGACAAATTGAAATATGACATCATGCCTGCTGGAACAGATATTATTGATGCAGAACGTGTGTGTGTGTGTGTGTGTGTGTGTGTGTGTGTGTGTGTGTGAGCGTGTGTGAGCGTGTGTGTGTGTGTGTGTGTGTGTGTGTGTCTTACCAGGCTACAGTTGCTGGAGTACTCGACAGGGTTGACGACACTGAGCTGGTACAGCATCTTACAGACGATGATGACACACACCCAGACCGTAGACAGACAGGAGGCCATGGGCCCGAAGCGACTGTAGGGCATCGCCAGAGACCACAACACCACCAGGACCAGGTTCATCACAGACGGCTACACGGAAACAGAAATAGGACGACATGTTTAAGAGCTTCATGTCAAGTATGATATACTGTGTATGTGCAGATCACTCATCTTTCAGGCTGACACCAAAACAAGCTGTTACTGTTACTTGATACAGAGCTCTAAAATAGTGCCCCATTCATTTCCATGAAAGTTGCTCATCCAGTGGTCAGTCCAAGACGTCTAAGACGCTGTAGTTTAGCAGGTTTTCATATACACTGATCAGCCGTAACATTCAGACCACTGACAGGTGAAGTGAATAACATGGATTATCTGGTTACCATGGCACCTGGCAGTGGGGGGGATATATTAGACAGCAGGTGAACATTTTGAACTTTGAACTTTGTGTTGGAACCAGAAAAATGGGCCAGCGTAAGGATGTGAGCGACTTTGACGAGGGCCAGATAGTGCTGACTAGACGACCGGGTCAGAGCATCTCCAGAACTGCAGCTCTTGTGGGATGTTCCCGGTCTGCAGTGGTCAGGACCTACCAAAAGTGGTCCAAGGAAGGAAAACCGGTGAACCGACGACAGGGTCAGACCCGAGGCTCATTGATGCACGTGGGGAGCGAAGGCTGGCCCGTGTAGTCTGATCCAATAGAAGAGCTACTGGAGCTCAAACTGCTGAACAAGTTAATGCTGGTTCTGATAGAAAGGTGTCAGAACACACAGTGAGGAGCAGTTTGTTGTGTATGGGGACCGGTCAGGGTGCCCGTGCTGACCTGTGTCCACCGCCATAAAGCGCCTAAAATGGGCACGTGAGCATCAGAACTGGACCACGGAGTGATGGAAGAAGGTGGCCCGGTCTGATGAATCACGTTTTCTTTTACATCATGTGGATGGAAACGAGTTGGAGGTGTTGACTCGGCCTCCAAATTCTCCAGATCTCAATCCGATAGAGCATCTGTGGGATGTGCTGGACAAACAAGTCCGATCTACGGAGGCCCCACCTCGAAACTTCCAGGACTTAAAGGATCTGCTACTGACGGCTTGGTGACAGATACCACAGCAGACCTTCAGCGGTCTAGTGGAGTCCATGCCTCGACAGGTCAGGGCTGTTTTGGCGGCAAAAGGGGGACCTACTGAATATTAGGCAGGTGGTCATCATGTTATGGCTGATCGGTGTAGATTCACATTCTACAGCTGTAGATATTTGTGTGAGTGTACTCACATAGAAACCATCAAAAGTCAATAAATAGAAAATGTTCTCAGAACCATTTTCATTTATCAGTTCTTTTCTTCCAGATAGAAGTGAGCATCGTTGACTGGGGCAGACACAGAATTAGAGGTATCTGATTGGCTGTACAGTGTTTTATGAATTCTTTGCCAACACTCCTTTCATAAACACACACGTTCCCCCCCGCCTTTACCTCTTCAAGTGAAACCCAGACAGAGAAGAAGGCCACCATCTTGAAGATGTGTAGCTCCAGAAGCCTCCAGAGAAACACTTGGACTTTGGTGAGATTGTCAGAGAACCTTCTAGACAGAACCAGTAACCTGTCCATCACCAGACCCCACTTACTGGGCACCAGCTCCACTGAGCAAGGGAAGAGATGGATGGATGGATGGATGGATGGATGGATGGATGGATGGATGGATTAAGAGCGAGAGTGAGAGGGTGAGGGGCAGATGGGAGAAACAGAAAAACAGATATCAGTCCATGAGAGTTTAAGAAACATTTGTGTGAGTGTGCTCACTTAGAAACCATCAAAAGTCAATAAATAGAAAATGTTCTCAGAACCATTTTCATTTATCAGTTCTTTTCTTCCAGATAGAAGTGATTATGGGATGGATTCCTGGTTCAATAATCCGAAAATGTGAAATGATAAGACTGTTGAATTGTTTGCTTAATATGTCAGAATACAGGATCAATAAGAAGGTTTTTCTTTGGTAGAAATCACATAATGCTCCATGGGCTACACAACTTTATGCCGTTTTTGAGGAAGCTGAATTACAATATGTATAATAATAATTTATCATGCAACATGAACACAATTAGAAAAAAGTTACTTAAAAGAAAGATATATTGTTAAAACCAAAATTACGACATATATTAAAATCAATAATTTTTGCACTGAATCTGATGTTCTAGCAAACTTATCGAGGAGTCAGAGGTCTTTAGTGGCACAGTTGAGAACAGGAATCCTTCCTCTAGGGTTAGGGTTAGGTTATCCTTCCTCTGGGTTAGGGTTAGGTTATCCTTCCTCTAGGGTTAGGGTTAGGTTATCCTTCCTCTAGGGTTAAGGTTAGGTTATCCTTCCTCTGGGTTAGGGTTAGGTTATCCTTCCTCTAGGGTTAGGTTATCCTTCCTCTGGGTTAGGGTTAGGTTATCCTTCCTCTAGGGTTAGGGTTAGGGTTAGGTTATCCTTCCTCTGGGTTAGGGTTAGGTTATCCTTCCTCTGGGGTTAGGGTTAGGTTATCCTTCCTCTAGGGTTAGGGTTAGATTATCCTTCCTCTAGGGTTAGGGTTAGGTAATCCTTCCTCTAGGGTTAGGGTTAGGTAATCCTTCCTCTAGGGTTAGGGATACGTAATCCTTCCTCTAGGGTTAGGGTTAGGTAATCCTTCCTCTAGGGTTAGGGATACGTAATCCTTCCTCTAGGGTTAGGGTTAGGTTATCCTTCCTCTGGGTTAGGGTTAGGTTATCCTTCCTCTAGGGTTAGGGTTAGGTTATCCTTCCTCTAGGGTTAGGGTTAGGTTATCCTTCCTCTGGGTTAGGGTTAGGTTATCCTTCCTCTAGGGTTAGGGTTAGGTTATCCTTCCTCTAGGGTTAAGGTTAGGTTATCCTTCCTCTAGGGTTAGGGTTAGGTTATCCTTCCTCTGGGTTAGGGTTAGGTTATCCTTCCTCTAGGGTTAGGGTTAGGGTTAGGTTATCCTTCCTCTGGGTTAGGGTTAGGTTATCCTTCCTCTGGGGTTAGGGTTAGGTTATCCTTCCTCTAGGGTTAGGGTTAGATTATCCTTCCTCTAGGGTTAGGGTTAGGTAATCCTTCCTCTAGGGTTAGGGTTAGGTAATCCTTCCTCTAGGGTTAGGGATACGTAATCCTTCCTCTGGGTTAGGGTTAGGTTATCCTTCCTCTAGGGTTAGGGTTAGGTTATCCTTCCTCTGGGTTAGGGTTAGGTTATCCTTCCTCTAGGGTTAGGGTTAGGTTATCCTTCCTCTGGGTTAGGGTTAGGTTATCCTTCCTAGGTTATCCTTCCTCTGGCCGTGAAGTCGGTAGATTTAAAAACATCCCGGAGGACAACAGGTTGTGTGAAGTATGCAAGTTAGGAGAAGTTGAAAATGAATCACATTTCCTTTTGGATTGTCCATACTATGATGAGTTACAAACTTCTATTTTAGATTAAATGTCTGTTTAAAATCCAGAAATGTTTTGGTGCTCGGATGATGACAAAATGGATTTAACGGCTGTTTAATTTTTATGTTAATAAGTCGGCTACTTTTGTTTCTCAAGTCTGGAAAAAGCGTCAGGATGGTTTATTTGTTCAGTATTATTTGTAATTTATACTGCTACTCTGGTTTCTGCCTTTGTCTTTTCTTTATTTTCTAAATAGGCTAAACAGGCTCCACAACCAAGGCTGACCCCCATATGAGAACTATTAGGACTTTAAGAAGTTTAAACATGCACTATCTGCCTTTAAACATGCACTATCTACCTTTAAACATGCACTATCTACCTTTAAACATGCACTATCTGCAACCATCTTGGACTCTTACACTTACTTACACTATACATCCTATATACCACTTTATAGACTGCACACATTTACATATTACATGTATTTATTGCACATACTACATTTATTTATTGACGGACTGCATACACTGTGTTCACCCATTCACTCTGTATCTTTTATATCTCTATTATTGTTTTTATAATTGTTTGTATACCTTTACCTCCCCTGTGATTCACTCTGTTTGCTGATGTTGCTGCTTTGACACCTGAATTTCCCTCCGGGGATTAATAAAGGTTCATCTTATTTTATCTTATCTTATCTTAAATAATGGTGTCTTGTAAGCCTGTTTGGGCTGGGCAGATTATTTATGCATGACACACATGACACTTTATACGACTTTATATGACTATAGAGTAACTGGAAGTCTCACAGGAAACTGGGTGCCATCATCAAAATACACAATATATAGAAAGCTGAAGCAGGTATGTTCAGAATTTTCATGTCCAAAGTTTTCACACTGTATTTCTCTCATAATGCAAAGATCCATGCAATGCTGCTAAGAAGTACAATATTAAGCATTAAATGAGGCGTGGCATTGGTCTAGAGAGAGAAACTGCATAAAAATGATTATTTTCCCACTTTGCAGAATGCAATAGTTCAGAATGGTGTCAGTAAGTAGTTTGGAATCATAAATATGGGAACAATATAATTACTAATTTGTGTGTCAATAACCAACACGTGAATTGTAAAAATGTGTCTTTAATGCAGACTGTCACCTTCGTCTTCAGATTCCTCATCAACGTTAGTCACCAGGTCTTCCTCTTCAGAATTCATTCCCACATCACCAGAGCCAGTCTGCTCAGTCCTCCCGCTGGGTTTCTTCCTGGAGGCACAACGTCTCATTAGTTCATACAAAGGGAAACATCCCAGGGAACTCCTACAGTAGGTAACACATGATGAGGAAATACCACCACAAAAAGTAGAGGTTTAAATATAAATATTCATCTGTGGCTATAAGCCAAATTAATTTCACAATGATTAGATTAAAGGTCCCATATCGTGCTCATTTTCAGGTTCATACTTGTATTTTGTGTTACTAGAACATGTTTACATGCTGTAATGTTCAAAAAAACCTTTATTTTCCTCACACAATCTGCCTGAATAAACCTGTATTTACCCTCTGTCAGAAACGCTCCGTTTTAGTGCATTTCAACAGAATTGCAACGGAATTGCGTTGCTAGGCAACAGCTTGGGTCCATGTTTACTTCCTGTCAGCTGATGTTATTTACATCCACTACAACAGGAAATAAACTGGGACACATTTAGAATGTTTACATTTAAAACCGTGTAATGGTCTATATATTGTATATTTGTGACATCATAAATGGACAGAAATCCTAACGGCTTGTTTCAAACACACAATTTCTGAATATGGGCTGTGTGTATTTCTCAGTATTTTGAGTGTTTTGATAGTTTAACAGTATTTATATAGCACTTAAAACCGCTTTATAATATAAAAGACATGAAAATCTCACTTTTTACAATATGGGACCTTTAATATTGCCTTGGATAAGTAGGAGAATACAGTGCCTGTTTAGTGCATATGCATTTTCTTAACTTTCTTAGAGTGACTTTATTAGTCAATGTAATGTAGTGGTCATTTCTGTTTGTCCTGCATTGTTATACTAGAAGGGTTTGCGTTAGCTTTAAACATATTTCTAGGGAAACATCAGGTATCCTTGGGTTCATTCACTAGTTCCATATTTGTATAATATTTTAAATTAATGACTTGGCGACACAGTGACTGATCTGCAGCATAATCAGCTGCTCTCTTCACTCTCCGTAGATAGATCACTATCTTCACCACCAGAGGACCTTCAGGAATTTCTTTAAAGTACATGAAATAGAAAAAAATCTAGAATTAGGGCCTCGCGGTTGTATGCCTCCGCCAACCAGTCAGGTGTCTGTTTACATCCATGTCTGTCCAAAATGTCATCACTTCATCATTTTATCCTGTTAGACATTTGTGATAAATTATCATGATTAGCGTATGAATTATTGAGTTATGGCCAAAACTGTGTTTTGTGAGGTTACATTGACCTAGACATTTGACCACCAAAATCAAATCAGTTTATCCTTGAGTTTAATGAAAAGGTGAAACACTGGCTGAAACTAAATCAAACCTGTAATCACTGATTATTGATTGGGAACATACATATGTAAATTGATTGTAATGTACGATGTTGTAATATGTGATTTTATGTCAATTCAATTCAATTCAATTTATTTTTGTATAGCGTCAAATCACAACAGAAGTTATCTCGAGACGCTTTATATATAGAGCAGGTCTATGACCGTACACCATAGTTTAGAGACCCAACAAGATCCACCAAGCGCACTGTGGCCAGGAAAAACTCCCCGATTACTGGGAAGAAACCTGGAGCAGAACCGGGCACTGGGTGGGAGGCCATCTGCCGAGACCGGATGGGGGGATAGATAGATAGATAGATAGATAGAGATAGAGATAGAGATAGAGAGAGAGAGAGAGAGAGAGAGAGAGAGAGAGAGAGAGAGAGAGAGAGAAACAGCCACAATAGTAGCCTAGCAGCTGTAATAGCTAATACAAGTAGGACTGATAACACAAAACCAATAGTGGTGGATGGAAAGAGTGATAATACAACTATCGGAATTGATGTAGCTCGCCAGCACTGTCCAGTATGTATGATGTTGTATTATATATGTTTTTTATTTTTTTAATAAAAGCCTAACCAGGGACAAGGTCTGCAAATTAGCTATGGCTAGAAGTCCTATATATATTGCATCGGTTTAACTTTAATTAAGTGTAACAATGCCCATATGTATTGTCCCTTTCAAATAAACTAATAAAATAAATAATATAAAGTGAATGTTTGTGCCAAAAGTGAAGAAAATTCCCTCAGGGTGTTCCTAAGATATGGCGTTCACGAGAATGTCGCCGGTGTGGAGGCATAAAAACATTTTCTGTGTCTCTGTATTAATTGTTCCTCTAGCTCTTAAAATATACTGTATATTCGTTACAGTATTTTTATACAAAAATCCCTCTCTTTTCTCTTCTTGTAAAACATTATGGTAGTTTTGATGACTTGTCTTGAACACAGGGGCATATACATACATTTGTCTAGTCAAACGTTATGTGGTGACTAGTTAACCCTGATGTAAAGCTTGTGGGTCGTACTGGGTAGCAGAGTGATTAACAAGAGAAGGAGAAGGTGTGTGTGGTTGAGGTCTCTCCTTTGCCCTCCTCCTGATCTAATAATGCTCCAGATCTCCCTGCAGATGTGATTTAAATCCCTCCCACAACACTGTCTAGCAATATGAAACAGGACAGGTGTGTAGGCTGTGTTACCTGTGTATAGGTGTAACATGCTCCAGGTCAGTTATTCTCATAAAGGGTTTGTGGAAGTAGTGCAGCTGTAGAATACAGGCCAGAAGGAAGAAGCCAGGGATCAGGATACTGCTGAAGAGTTCAGACAGAGCAAACGTCTCCAGACCAATCGCTGCCAGCCTGAGGACGACAGGGGGGGCACGATTACACCTTCATTATTGCAGTTCTAAACTTCTATCTTTCTTATTCCTAAATTACTGTGTTACCACACATAAAATCTGGACTCAGGTAGTAAAACTGCACACATTGCTCATAGAGTGGAAGGAATACAGGGTTATTAAGGATCCAACGGGGTATTTTTGTCCTGTAGTGCTTTGTAGTGATGCTTGGGGAGTTTTGTGGTATGTTAGAATAGTCTTTTAGGCAGGGGTAATGTTTAAATATTACAGAACTTTCTATTTAATATAGAAATCAAAATCTGCAAATTCCTGACAGCAGAGCCGGTCTACAGCTGAAGAGAATACAGAGAAGTATATAGAGAAGTATCAGAAGTTTAGAGGAGGACACTAGACAGTCTCCATCTTTTGTAAAAGAACGTACTGTTCGTACTGAACGTACTGAAACGGACCAAACGGACTGAAGTAACCTCGCCCGGACAAGGGAGACCGGGGCCCCCAACTGGAGCCAGACCCGGGAGGAGAGTTCGCCGGCGAGCGTCTGGCCCCCATGGGGCCCGGCCGGGCTCAGCCCGAAGAAGCATGATGGGGCTGCCTCCCTGTGGGCCCATCCCCCACAGGGATTGGCACTGGGGTCGGGTGCAATGCGAGTCGGGCAACAGGCAAGGGTGGGGATCTAGGCGTGCGGATCCCTGGCATTTGCAGACTGGCTCTTGGCGCGTGGAACATCACCTCTCTGGCAGGGAAGGTACCGGAGCTGGTGCGGGGGGTGGAGCGGTACCAACTAGATATAGTTGTGCTCATCTCCAAGCATAGCTCTGGTTCTGGAACCACACTCCTGGAGAGGGGCTGGACTATCGCCTTTTCCGGAGTTGCCCCGGGTGAGAGGCGCCGGGCGGGTGTGGGGATACTCACGAGCACCCGGCTGAGCGCCGCTGAGTTGGAGTTCTCCCCGGAGATTGAGAGGGTCGCCTCTATGCGGCTACGAGTCACTGGGAGGAAGTCTCTGACTGTTGTTTGTGCTTATGCACCAAACAGAAGGTCAGAGTACCCGACCTTCTTGGAGTCTCTGGCTGGCGTCCTGAAAAGGGCGCCGACTGGGGACTCTATAGTTCTGCTGAGGGACTTCAACGCTCACATGGACAACGATGGAGAAACCTGAAGGGGGGTGATTGGGAGGAACGGCCTGCCTGATCTGAACCCCAGTGGTGTTTTGTTGTTGGACTTCTATGCTAGTCATGGATTGGCCATAACAAACACCATGTTCAAGCATAGGGTGGTTCATAAGTGTACTTGGTACCAGAACACTCTAGGTCAACGATCAGTGATCGACTTTGTGGTCATATCATCAGATCTGCGGCCGTATATCTTGGACACTCGGGTGAAGAGAAGAGCGGAGCTGTCAACTGATCACCACTTGGTGGTGAGTTGGATCAGGTGGCAGGAGAAGCTACCGGACAGACCTGGAAAACCCAAACGTATAGTGAGGGTGAACTGGGAATGTCTGGCTGAGGCCCCTGTCTGTGAGGACTTCAACTCCCACCACTGGAAGAATTTCTTGCACATCCCGGGGGACGATGGGGACATGGAATCAGAGTGGGCCTTATTCAGAGCCTCCATTGTGGAAGCACCTCGGGGTCCCCCAGGAAGAGCTGGAAAACGTTGCTGGGGAGAGGGACGTCTGGAATTCCCTGCTAAGCCTGCTGCCCCGCGACCCGGCCACAGATAAGCGGAAGAAAATAGATGGATAGATGGACGTACTGTTCTTCTGTAAAACCAGTAAGGTTTCCCCAGTATCCAGGGAAGTCTTCAAACTGGTAAGTGTAGATGGAGATCAGCACCAGCATAGTGTAGGCCACAACGAGCCACCAGAAGAGCTTCAACAGACGTCTCCACAGAGAGTAGTACACCTGGGAAATAAGAACAAGTCAATCACACAAGAGATTTGAATTAGCATTTATTTTAAAATATGCAAATTACTACAACAGTTTGAAGAGGCGTCTGAGTGTTTAAGACAAAACTGTCCCAAGGACAGTGAACCTGAATCAGGGAATCGGTGGTATGTAGGCCTGTTCCTACCTGATAGAGACAGAGGCAGAGCAGGAACAGCAGCATGTAAATGATTTTGTATCCAACAAGTTTTCCAGCAAAGGAGACCATGATGAACATCCCTCCACACACGTAGATCCAGTATTTGGCATAACAGCTCATCACCATGCCTCCTAGAACCTTCAGCACCGATTCATTACCAGCCCCCTCTTCTGACAAGTAGGAGAGAATAGAGAGGGAGGAGAGGGGGCAGAGGAACAGGAACATTGATGATAAAATGGGAAAGAAAAAGTCATCAGGAGGACACTGTGCATGGTCTGTAAAAAAGGGCTAGACAAACGTTTGTCACGCTCTGCAGACTAGGAACATATTTCATCACTTGCGTAGAAAGTTTGTGTTTACGTACAAAGCTGACAGTTTAGCCTGATCGTGGCACTAGATAGGAGTCTACAGAGTTGGTTGGTTAATCCTCTGGGGAGGATGTAAAGAGAACTGGTGCCAGGAGATGGTCTTGAGGAGACTGATGTTCAACCCAAAGCAAACTATGACCAGCTGAAGGACTTCAGACTGTTGTCTAAAAGAATTCATTCAGTTTGGAATTAAACTTTTATAATATTGATGACATTTTATTATATTTTAAATTAAACTCATTTTACTTCTGGAAGAAATGTTAGTAATATCAATACAATGGAGGTGCATGTAATAATAAGGTAATTTTGTTCAAATTTAAGGGATGGATGGATGGATGGATCAAAGTTTAAAGGTGCTAAACAAAGGATTGGGAGCATTTCTATTGCTGCTTTCAACATGGCGACAGTGAGCTGGTGGCTTGCAGCTAACGATGGTGAAAGAGATAATAGTGTTAACCTGAGGGGGAACCGGAGGGTGGGCGGTACGCTTCCACGACAACACTGTTGATCAGGATGGTGTTATCAGCTGTAACCACCGTACCACGTGTGCGTGTGTGTGTGTGTGTGTGTGTTTAAAAGATATCTGACCTCCTGTAGTGACCTCCTGTAGTGGTGCGGCCATTTTCCTCTTCATGCTGAAGTTTTCCTTCACTGACTGACGAACCAACAGCCAGAAAGTTAAAGTAAAGAGGATCTGGAGAGAGAGAGAGAGAGAGAGAGAGAGAGAGGAAAACAGAAAATGGAGAGCAAGAATTCAGTTCCCTGGGTTTCTCTATCTAGCAGAATGACCCATCCCTTTATTCAGCTGTTCAAATCAGTAGGACTTTTTAGGGCATATTTATTAAACCCACAGCAAATGACAGGGAACAAAACTTTTCATCAGTGATGATGTAAAAGAGCCAGCAGCTACAGCTGAACTGGGTTAAATGAACAGAAGAAAAGCTGATGCTGGGCTGTTCATGTACAGGAATAGAGCTTTGAAGTGTTTCCTGTTGCTGAAGGAATATCGTTAAAGAGAGGACACTTGTGGAACTGTATTCTCTCTGGA
Organism: Sebastes umbrosus; assembly: GCF_015220745.1. Taxonomy (NCBI): domain Eukaryota; kingdom Metazoa; phylum Chordata; class Actinopteri; order Perciformes; family Sebastidae; genus Sebastes; species Sebastes umbrosus. The sequence goes on along the minus strand of NC_051278.1, from coordinate 34,437,053 downwards.
AGTATGAATGATATATGTAAGAAAATATCAGTTTAATAGGCAAATGTCAGTGCAACAAAAAGGTCAGTGATTACTTTAAAAGATTAATTATTTTTTTGTGAGATTAGGGTGTGAGAGTTTATCAGCTCCAGTGCCGGTGCTGTGTGAAGGAACATGAACTGAATTGGTCTGTGATACTGAATGTAATCTGTCACAGCCATGAGTTGAACGTGTGATACACATGCTGTACTAACTGAGCTCATGCCTCATAGTGCCGTGTGGAGAGATTAACCCTACTATAGTGATGAAAAATAAACACAATCTCATTAAAGGGCACAACTTTAATTTCATCATCAGAAAGTCACCCAGTATCTATTCTCTCGTCTTACCATAGCTCCCAGTCTTAGACAGGGGTACTGAGCTCTGTCCAGTCCCAGTTGCCTGAGGCTCATGGTGCCCACAGTGGTGGGCAGTTCAGGCTGCAGCTCCATGGCCCAGACGTACTGCAGACAGCACAGAGCCAGGCCATAAAGCAGGATGAACGGAGAGCACAGTGTGGCTGCGTGCCGTCTGCAAAGAGAGACAGCTAACTGAACTCAAGTGTGAACTATGAAACAACACATTACTGTGGGTTCAGAAATCTATGTTGAAATCACTTTAAAACTTCAGATTTCTTTAGTTTAAAATGACCAAACACAAGCAATATGTGTAGGAATCAACTCATAGAATGACCAAGCATCAATTCAACCTGTAACATCTAAAGATAATCAGAGTCCTGGTTGGTACCTGGAGCGCAGGATCCAGATGAGACACGCCCACAACAGCAGCACAAAGGTCAACCAGCTGTGGTACGTGATGCTCCAAACCTGAACAACATAGAAACAGCACATACGAATGTGGAATCCATATTGTGATGCTGTATAGGTTCATAACAATCAGCATGGAGAACCAAAGGTCTCTGATCATAACTAATGAAGTCCAGTTGATTGGTAGATAACAAGGCACACTGCATTGGTCTTATGTCCTTTTAGAAATGTGTGGTTTATTATTATATAGTTACCATCATGGCTATGAGAGCACAGACGTAACTCTGCTGCATGACCACCTTTCCCAGCTGGAAGAACGGGCTTTCACTCTGTCGGGGGCCACTGGGGGCGCCGCTAACACCTGCCAAAGACAACAATCATCTCAGTATGCACAACATTAATTACATAGATTATAGAAGAGGAGCAAGAAATATGATGTGTTCTATATCATCATATCTGAGAAGTCATTTGTCTGTTGAAATGATCTTTAAAGGATAATTCCAGTTTATTACAGCTTGGCTCTTATTTTTATAGTCGTGGTCATCATTTCTAATGATTACCTACTCCGGGTAGGGAATGAATCCTTACCCCAAGTGAAGGAGTTCAAGTACCTCGGGGTCTTGTTCGTGAGTGAGGGGACTATGGAACGTGAGATTGGTCGGAGAATCGGAGCAGCGGGGGCGGTATTGCATTCGCTTTACTGCACCGTTGTGACGAAAAGAGAGCTGAGCCGGAAGGCAAAGCTCTCGATCTACCGGTCAATCTTCGTTCCTACTTTCACCTATGGGCCGGGTCATGTCCAAAATGGGTTTTCTCAGGAGGGTGGCTGGCGTCTCCCTTAGAGATAGGGTGAGAAGCTCAGTCATCCGTGAGGGATTCGGACTAGAGCCGCTGCTCCTTTGCGTTGAAAGGAGCTAGCTGAGGTGGTTCGGGCATCTAGTGAGGATTCCCGCTGGGTGGCTCCCTTGGGAGGTGTTCCAGGCACGACCAGCTGGGAGGAGACCACGGGGGAAGACCCATGACTAGGTGGAGCGATTATATCTCCACACTGGCCTGGGAACGCCTCGGGATCCCCCAGTCAGAGCTGGTTAATGTGGCACGGAAAGGGAAATTCGGGGTCTCCTGCTGGAGCTGTTGCCCCCGCGTCCCAACCCCGGATAAGAGGTTGAAGATGAGAAAGTGATGAGTGAGTGAGTCATCATTTCTATCAGTTATGATATCATTGTACTCACAACATGAATAGCTGAGATCTGGATACACAGTGATGTCACTACAACAAAAAGATGAGCAGCCAGACAGGTTGGAAACAAATAAGTTATCCAGATGATCAAAATCACTTTATTTGGAGGTCAAACTGAAAGTGAGCATATGTTGCTAATAATCCCTCATTGGACAGGAAAACTGTGTACACTACAGTGACGTCACCACAGTCAGTACATTAGGTCAATGTTGAGGTTGTTGGATGTTTACAACAGACAGCTTGGGGTTATAATTTGACTGTTTTCTCCTCTCCTGAAGCTTGTCTGAGCTGTCAGACTTCTTCTTTATTGATGTCACTGTGTTCCCAGATCTCTGCAATTAACTTAGCTGAATACAGTGTTATCAAAATAAAAGGCAAAACCATGAAATGAAGGTACTGCACCAAAATGATCATTTAATAGACACCTGTCAATAGTTTAAAGAGTCTTTAGAGGACTGCTGTGTGTTCACATTGTGCCGCTCTGCACCATTCAGACAGCAACAGCATTTGGTTGAGAAGTGTCGTCATATTGTCGTCAAGCCTCGCTGTGATTGGCACTGAGCAGTGATATGACTGGTTGAGAGTGTATTTATCACCACACCCTCCGATCACCCTCACTCTCTTATTTTGATATATAAATTTATATATATATGAGAATTAAGTGGTGATCTTGAGTGAATGGGTCACTTCTAGCAACCATCATTATTCTGTCCCTCTGTGTGACAAATGACTTCCTCCAAATGGTCAAATATATTTGTAATAACCTAAATCCTGAACAGATGTTCCACTGTTGTGTTGTTGTAATGACACATACTGTTACTGTTACATTACATACCCAGATCTGGCTGACTGTCTCCGGCCATCGTTCCTCCTCTGCTGCTCTCTGTGCCCATCGACAGGAGCATGAGCTGAAACAGACAAGCATGCAAACACATTCATAAACACATTGGTGGATATGTGAATACAGTTTTATTAAAGAATGGGACTCATCATTTCATTCCACTTAATATAACTCTTGATATGATGAATATGATACAGGACATAGAGAAATGAATATTTACCTCTGTGTCATCTTCACAGTTATCTTTCTGTTGAGTCCATGACCTTAACTCCACCATCTCCTCCTCTTCTATTTTCCCCTGCTGCTCCTCCTCCTCCTTAACCTGCTGAACACAAATAAAGCGTCAGAGAAGAAACACATGTCCAAACTAACAGCTTTGTTAAAAATCAATCATTGCACAAAAGTTTGGATTGGTTGTAGAGTCATCATAAGCGTTTCTACTGTTCTACTACAGCTATTAAATACAACGCTATTCCAGTTTAAAAGCTCTTGTGCCTCCTAGCTCCTGCTCTCACTGCACCAATGTAAGCCAAAACAGCAGCAACAGTGGACACAGCAGAAAACTGCATTTGGATTGACAGCTCACTGTATCTGAGTGTCAAAAATGTGCTGTGTAGATCTACAAGGATTGGAGCCATAGTGCCGATGTGAAGTAGGAAGTGTATTATTTGATTTTTTTTCCAATACTAGGGCCATTATTAAGTTATGGTTCCCATATTTTGAGATTTTTATTAATTTGACAAATAAAGTGAAAGTCTTTAGATGTAAAATGTTGTCTAAATACATGCATAGATGGACATTCACTGAAATAGTTAGCAAATCATTTGATTTAAATCATGAATTGTGATCAAAGAACATAGGTTACGATATTGTAACCCGAGTTCTATAAGCACGTGTGGAGCCCTCTACTGGACTCTATGGGTAATACTCTCCTCCAATCACACGCATGCATTCGCCCACTGAATTTTGCATAAATGTGGTCAGCCAATCAGGACGTGCCAACCCGAACACATGCGGGCCGTACAGTATATAAGGCAGTGTCCCTAGCTGCCAGCTAGCCTACGCCTTCTTCTGCGTGCAGCACTGGAGCGGCAGGGCCACCAGAGGGCTCCGCCTTTGCTTACAGAGCTAGGGTTACAATATCGTAACCTTCGTTCTAACTCACACAGGCTCCGCCCTCTACTGGACTCTATGGGTACATGGATGTATGATGTATGATGGATGTACGCCTTGCCGGGTCACCACATCGACCTAAGGACCTAATCACACTGATAGTATGGTAACCAAGTGTCGCTTGTGCTTCTTGGCATCTGGCAGTCCACCTCTGCAGGGCCCTTATGTGCAACAACTCCAGCGGCACCACCAGGTGAGCAGCTGCATGATGGTCACGCCGTCACTATCGCTGCAGTTTGCAAACTGCCTGCAGCAGGGCCGTCCATCTCCTCGTAAAACTGTGTGAGAGGACGTCCATAAATAGTCCATAAATGGTCGACATGGAAAGGGTGGAGCCAGTAATGCCATCCTTGAACACACCGCAAGCAGCCGTAGACATAGCGATACCGTGCTGCATCTCTCTGTCCACCCGTGTAGAGGTAGATGAAGGAAAAACAGACACTGGAGTACTCCCCCTGGGTTACGCTGGACTGAACAAAGCCGGTGTCTCAGCAAGGATGATCGGAGGCAGCGGCGGAGCTTTGGTGTCTGGAAGCAGAGATGCTGTCTTGACTGTGTCAAGCTCAGCCTCCGGGTCACTATCATCACAACTGAACATTATGCTGCAGTGTCGGAAGTGATCCCACCCCTGCTGGCGTCGAATCTTGGGAATCGACCGGCAGGCCAGGCAGTCTGGAGGTTGCAGAACAACCTCTTCTGAATGGTCCGCCATGAGGCACTGGAACCATGTGTCGTGAATATCCGCTCCGGCAAAAGGCCGGGGCACAACGGACAATGGCGAGGTTCTTGAAACGGCAACTCCATCCCTGGACATGAGCAGTTGATGGGCAAAACGGTGATCACTAAAGAAGAAAGGATAGTTGGGTGCTAGGGAGGCTGCCATATATATTGTGGGGTAGGCACGTCCTGATTGGCCGACTACATTCATGCAAAATTCAGTGGGCGAATGCGTGCGTGTGATTGGAGGAGAGTATTACCCATAGAGTCCAGTAGAGGGGGGAGTTTGCATGAATCAGTAAGCACAACAGCTAACCATCCAGAAGAGACTCTCTGCCATGGACACATTTCAGTCTGTACCAAAGAAGAAGAAGAAGTGGCAGATACCTGGTTAGGTGTTCCTTGACATCCTGACTTGAGAACAGTTGCTACTGTAATGTAGAGGAGGAACAGTATTCCTGGGTTGACATAAACTGGCCAATCATGATTGGCATTAAGGTTAAGGTCGTAGGGTGAGGAACAGTTTCCTGGTATGATGATGTCTTTCAGACCAAAGAGTCTAGAGAGGAACAGAGATAAAGAAGTAAACAGAGAAAGAGAGAGAGAAAAGACAACAGAAGGAAGTTAGGTAATGGCATGTTGAATAAACAGAAGTCTGTGGTGCAGCTGGAACATCAGGATTAAGTGGGATTAATGGAAGTGTGAAAAGGTGGAATCAGTAAATCTAATCTACATTCCAGAGCAATGATCTGGGGGAGAGTCTGGGATGCGCCATCATCCACATGTGTTTTTGTTTATGTTGAGATCAGCTGTACGTCGTGGAGCAGCATAGTGGAGCAGCATAAAATAACTTCAGTGGAAGTGGTCAGACACAAAAAAAAACTCACTCTTAGCAACAGTCACCGAGTGTGCCTTGGTCAAAGTAAACTGTGACGTCACCGAGTTTGATGAGGAAAGCTGGCAGAAGGAGAGCGGCTGGATGACGGGTCATAGATGTGTCATCATTTACACTGTGCATGTCCTGAAGCCTGTGGTGTAAATGCACAGGCTGAGCGGAATTATTAAAAAAAATTCCCGAAGCCGGATCATGATCCGGATTGCCACCAAAATCTAATGGATTGTTCTTTGTTCCACACCCCACCCCTCCAAAATTTGAAATTCAAATCCATAGCGGACTTCTTTTTTTTTTGATACTTTGTTTTTATTGCTTTTCCATGACAGAAAGACAACACACACATAGAACAATAAAACAAAACAAAAAACATAAAAGGATATAGATTGCCCTGTCTCTACAAAGTGTTCATCCTGTCATTGACATGTAATCATTGTCCATTTCTCCCACTTCTCTCCACATTGCTCCTCTTGTGTTCTTATCCTATGGGTTAACAGTTATCCTGGGTTAACAGTTCCATATCATATATTTCATTCACAATTTTCAGCCATCCATCTTTTGTAGGTGGTTCTGCCTTACACCATCTCTTTTCAATGGCCTTCTTATTTCCAGTCATATTACCGAAATACAGTACTATACATGACGTGGGTATATCATAGCCCAGAATTTTGCAAATAATCTTATGAACATATCCCCAAAACTGTGCAACTTCAGGGCAAAGCCAAAATATATGTGAATGGTCTACATTTTTGGCCCCACATCTTCTCCAGCATGGTTGTGCTACAGACAAGTATTTGTTTGTAATTTTGGGTGTTATATAAAATCGAATTACATTCTTCCAACAGTGTTCTCTCCATGTACGTTGAGATGTTGTAGACTGTTGTGTTCTCCAGATATGTAACCATTCATCATCTGTTATAGTGACACCTAGTTCTTTTTCCCATTTCAGCTTTACATAGGATGTTGTATTTCCCCTTCTCTCCATTAGGCACTGATATAATGTAGATATTATCCTATATCTTTTTGAATTATAAACTCAAATTATGATTCTTACTATCCCATTTTTATCTAAATTTACACACAATTTACAATGTCTCTGTCATAAAAGTCCCTTAATTGCAGATATCTAAAATGGTCCTGGTTGCTCAATGAATAGTTTTGTTTCAGTTCCTGAAAACTCTTAACATTCCCATCTTTTATTACTGTACATAATGCTGTTACACCAATTGGAATCCATTGTTTGAGTCTCTGGTCAAGAGTGCCAGGGATATAAATTTCTGTCATAGGCTATCCATCGAAGTAATCTGAGCTCCTTCTCTAATCCAAATTTCCGTACCAGTTTAAAACAAAATTCTAATTTAAATGGAGTGATAGTATCTACCTGGTCAAGAAAATCCTTTGCTACATATCTGTCCCCAATAAGGCTCTGAATTTCTCTTCCTTGTACATATCTCTCTAAATTTTTCCATTTTGCTTCATAATCCTTGGCGCACCAATAGATTATTGATCTAATTTGTGCTGCATTGAAATATTCCCTAAGGTTTGGCAAGGCCATACCCACCTTTATGTTTCCCAATCTGTAATGTCTCAAATCGGACTCTTGGCCATTGACCATTCCATATACATTTTGAAATAACTTTATCCCAGGTTCTAAATTGTTTCTCAGGAATTTCAATTGGTAATGACTGAAATAAGTAGAGGAGTCGTGGGAGTATATTCATTTTGATGGTATCTATTCGTGAACTGAAGTCCAGTGGGAGGACAGCCCACCTCTCAATATCATTCCTAATGTCCTGATCCACTTTGATATAGTTGGCTTTATATAATTTATCAGTTCCTCGTGTTAATGTAACGCCGAGATAAGTCATTTTTTTAGAACTCCAATTCAAGTTATATTTATGTCATATAGTTTATGATGGGTAATAATTCATTGTTAAAATCTGTGTTTTTTTTGCTAAATTCAATTTGTATCCAGAGTAGAAGCCGAATATCTCAGGTTGATTGGTTAATATAGGGAGGCATGTCAGACATGGGTCAGGGTCCTCTAAATAACAGATCACATCATCCGCAAAGAGCTCAATGATGTGTTCTTCATTTTACAACCTTTATCTCTTTAAAGTCTTTATTCTTCCTAATTGCTTGTGCAAGGGGTTCTATAAAAATTGCAAATAAAGTTGGGGAAAGACAACATCCCTGCCTGGTGGACCATTCTAATATTATACTATCAGTCAGACTGCCATTTATTTTTATCCTTGCCGTCGGATTTTGGTAAAGTGTTTTAATACATCGAATGGCCTTATCATTTAGTCCAAATTTCTCAAGTACCTGATACAGAAATGCCCAGTTTACACTGTCAAATGCCTTTTCTGCATCAAGACTTATTAAGGCTGCACTATTATTTTTGTGTTTGACATGTTCAATGATGTGTAGGGTTCTTCTTATGTTATCTTGGGTTTGGCGCCCTTTAATAAAGCCTGTATGATCTTCATCTATAATGTCATTCATGAAATGTTCATTTTTTTTGCTATAATTGAGGTGTAAAGTTTATAATCTATGTTTAATACTGATATGGGTCTGTAACCAGAGCAGGTCTCACTGTTCTTCCCCTTAGGAATCACTGATATAACAGCTTCCTTCCAGGATGGTGGGAGTTCACCATGTTCAAGTGTATAATTGAATGAAGACTCGAGTAGTGGTATAAGTTGTTCACTGAATCTTTTTTACCACTCAGTTGGTACACCGTCACTGCCAGGAGACGTATTTGTTTTTAGACTGCTCATTGCTTTCTTGATTTCTGTTCTTGTAATGGGTGAAGTCAAAAGGTCATTCTGATCTTTCCCAATTGATGGTAAGTCCGGTGTCTCTAGAAAAGCTCTCATTTCGTCAATGTTAGCAGACGGAAGCTGGCTATACACATTTTTATAGTAGCTCCTGAAGATAGTTTCAATCTCTTTTGGTTCATAGGCCATCTGATTTGTGAGTGTATCCCTTATCTTATGAATTGACCTACCTACCTTGCTTTTTCAGTCTTTTTGCTAACAATCTGGTTGCTCTAGGCCCCACCTCATAGTAGGATTGTTTTAGAAATATTGTTTTCTTTTCTATCTCTGTGGTTAATAATTTATCTATATTATCCCTGATCTCTTTAATTTTTGGTAGTAGTGTGGAGTCTTGTGTAAATTTATGTTGTTGTTCAATTTCAAGCAGTTTTCCTTTTCCTTCTTAAAGGCTTCTTCTCTAGCTTTTTTGATAGATGCTGTCTTGGCAATAGGCTTCCCTCTCATGACTGCTTTAAGAGCGTCCCACAAAATAGCGGGGTTAACCTCTCCATTATCATTTTCATTTTTATATGTTATAATCTCTTATTTGATCTCCTTGACGATTGATTTATTATTTAATAATCCCACATTTAATCTCCATAATGTTTTTTTCTCCTGTGATTTTAATTTTACTTTGAGATAAACTGAACAGTGATCCGATACATCCGCTCCTTCAATTTCACATTCCCTTACTCTGTATAGGTCTTTTTTACTCATAAAAAAATAATCAATTCTAGCATAGCTTTTATTAGGTGCTGAAAAATGTGTATAGTCCCTTTTAGAGGGGTGCAGTTCTCTCCAGATATCCACTATACCAAATTCTTTAAATATTGTCTTGATCATTTTTGTAACATGGTTGGCATTTTTCTTATTGTTTGTTGTGTCTATCTTACTATTCATCAAGATATTAAAGTCACCCCCATAAATTAATATTCCCTCCATTTCCAAGATAATGTTATCAAACAGGTATTTAAAGAAATGTTTTTCACTGTTTGGTGGGGCATAAACATTGAACAATGTCCTTCTTCGTTTTCCAGTTTTCCTTTCACAATAATATATCTGCCCTCCTTATCACTAATTTCTTTAGAACATTCAAATTTCACAGAGTTAGGAATGAGAATGGCTACGCCTCTTCTACAACCATGTTGGAATGAACTATAGAATGTATTTGTATAGCCAAACCTCTTAAGCTTCTCATTTTCCTGCCTAGACAAATGTGTCTCCTGTAAATATATAATCTGTGCTTTGTCTTTCCTTAATTTGGTCATTACTTTCTGACGTTTAACTTAATTATTCAGACCATTCACATTCAACGACAATATCTTCATGTTATGCTCTATCATTTCGATTATGGAGTCATGTTGCAATCCAAACCCAAACATAAAAAAAATATTTGAACTATTGAACGTCAACTGAACAAAGAACTTTGTGACTTCAAAAGCAAAGGATGTACTCTGCCATCCCTCGAGTTCCCTGTTGGTGGGAGGAGGGTAACATGCCTCATTGCTGAGGGGGCCCTCCCTAGTAGTGAGAAAATATCCACAAACTGGTATTCCACATATACTAGAAGTGTCCAACATTCAGCGCATACAACACTCCCTCCATCGGTTTCACAAACTTATTGGATTAAGTCATAAGACTTTTATAAGATGTGGCCCAGAGTTCGCATTTTTTTTCGAGTAATGTAGACCGTAACAAAAAAAAAGAAAAGAAAAAAAACAACAACTAGTTGTTATCTTTATCATTGTAACTCAAATTATTAAGAGGCACAATCTTAAAATGGCTATTGTATTAATAAGGGTTATAGAGCCCAGTTCAAGCTGAAATTAATGTTCAAGTTTAATTGGTAATAAAAAAAAAATAGTTGTAATAATTGAAATTATACCTTTATCTCAATAGGTGCCTCTTCCAAAACAGGATGTATTCCCAGACTCTGTCATAGAGGAATCTTTGTTCAATTCTGTCATGTTTATAATTGTTTGGACCACACTTATCTCTTTAGTCCCTTTTTTTTTTACGTTGTGGGCTTCGCATGTACTCCGGGAGCCTCTCTCTCGCACGCTGGGCCGCACCGCCTGTTGCGTTGGTACGTTTCCATGGCAACAGCTCGTTCAGGCGCTCCTCTATGATCCTCCCGTTGTTCTTCCTCCCTGTCACCGTCACCTTGACTCCGCGTTGATTCAGATCCCGGGCTGCATCTTCTGCACTATCGTAGATCCGCAGTCCGGAGTCCCAGTGCACTCGTATCCTCGTGTAGGGCGTCTGGTACTGGATCCCCTTCTCCTTCAGTACTGCTTTAATTGGTCCATATGCCTTGCGTCTTTCCATGATGTCCGTTGCGTAGTCGTTGTCAAAGTAAAGTCGTTTGCCGCAAAGTTCAATTCTCTGCTGCCAGGCTTTCTTAAGGACCAGTTCTTTAAAATGAAACTGTAGAGAGTTGACTATTATTGATCTCGGAGTGGCAGTCGCCGCCAGCTTCGGGACCAGAGCCCTTTGAGCTCGCTGGATCTGGAGCTCCGCTCCCTCAGGTAGTGTGAGTTGACTTTTAAACAACTCATTCACAAACTCAGCAACTGATCTCCCCTCTTTATCTTCAGGTACTCCATAAATACGGAGGTTATTTCTCCTGGAACGGCTCTCCAAATCAACTAGTTTGTCTCGCATGCCCGTGTTCTGTTTCACCACCGTCAACAGCGCGTCTTTCATCTCCAGGCAGGCTGATTCCAGGTCTGCTATTTCGGGTTTGTGCCTCCGCGATGTTAGCATTTTGACTCTGTAGCTCACGGAAAACTTTGTCTTTAAACTCTGTAAGATCTTCTTTCATAGTTTTCTTGACGTTGTTTTTGAATTCACTAAGATCCCGTCTCATTTCTTGTTTAAAGTCTTTCAGCTCTTTGGAGAGTCCTGACGTCAGGAACTCTAGTAGTGCATTTTGACTAGCTGTTGTGTTAGCTTCTTCTGCCGTTGCTTCCTCATTGTCGCCGTCGTCATTCTGGTCAGCGAACTCAGCCACACAGTTTTCTTGTGTTTTATTCATTTTCTTGTCAGTCTTATGACTCCTCTGCGATTTCCCTCCTTTCATCTTTAAGTTAAACTGGTTTTAATGCTGTTTTATATTGATAGAAGGTACTTTCAAAAAACGACTTTGAGGAGCTCACCACTACACGTCCATCTTGTTGTAGCGCCACCGGAAGTCCCATCGCAGACTTTTTGAGTAATCCTCCAAACGGACAAATCAACAAACCAACCAACAAACCAACAAACCAACCAACAAACCAACCAACAAACCAACAAACCAACAAACAAACAAACAAACCAACAAACCAACCAACAAACCAACCAACAAACCAACCAACAAACCAACAAACAAACCAACAAACCAACAAACAAACAAACAAACCAACCAACAGACCAACAACACAACGCCGGTGAACACATAACCTCCTTCCTAGACCTTCAGCCTTGACGGAGGTAATAATAGAAATTCAAAGATTTTAGAGAAAACCTGTTGTATTGAGTTAATATTCCTCCTGCAGGAGCTTTGAAGTTCACTTTCTCTGAATTTGAATATTAAGAATTAAAATGGACGAATGGAGTTTTAACTGAGATTGTATTCTACATATTTTATTGAGATGAGAAGTATTTAACAAAAATTGGGATGGAATTTATGAAACTTAGATATTCTACTACGTTGTCAATAAAAAAGATATAAGAATCTTTACATTTCATAACATTTTGAAACTTATTTCTGGAATACATTATCTGTGCAGATCAGTTAGTCATGCGTACTATAGGCCTACTCCCAAGTTTCTGATTTGCCATCTAGTAAAGAGTAGTGGATCTGTGGTTTAGGTCGGATTAACAACATAACCATAAAACCAAACACTTTCATCATTCATTAAAAAGATTATAATCGGGTAGAAACTAGTTTTATATGAGATATAATTTCCATTTCCAGTGTATAGAGTGTATAGAGTGTATGGTGTGTATAGAGTGTATGGTGTGTATAGTGTGTATAGAGTGTATAGAGTGTATAGTGTGTATAGTGTGTATAGAGTGTATGGTGTGTATAGAGTGTATGGTGTGTATAGAGTGTATAGAGTGTATAGTGTGTATGGTGTGTATAGAGTGTATGGTGTGTATAGAGTGTATAGTGTGTATAGAGTGTATAGAGTGTATAGTGTGTGTATAGAGTGTATAGAATGTATAGAGTGTATGGTGTGTATAGAGTGTATGGTGTGTATAGTGTGTATAGAGTGTATAGAGTGTATGGTGTGTATAGAGTGTATAGAGTGTATTGAGTGTATAGAGTGTATAGAGTGTATAGTGTGTATAGAGTGTATAGCGTGTATAGAGTGTATGGCGTGTATAGAGTGTATAGCGTGTATAGAGTGTATGGTGTGTATAGTGTGTATAGAGTGTATAGAGTGTATAGAGTGTATAGAGTGTATGGAGTGTATAGCGTGTATAGAGTGTATGGCGTGTATAGAGTGTATGGCGTGTATAGAGTGTATGGTGTGTATGGTGTGTATAGAGTGTATGGTGTGTATAGAGTGTATAGAGTGTATAGAGTGTATAGAGTGTATAGTGTGTATAGAGTGTATAGTGTGTATAGAGTGTATAGTGTGTATAGAGTGTATAGAGTGTATGGTGTGTATAGTGTGTATAGAGTGTATAGAGTGTATAGTGTGTATAGAGTGTATAGTGTGTATAGAGTGTATGGTGTGTATAGAGTGTATGGTGTGTATAGAGTGTATAGAGTGTATAGTGTGTATGGTGTGTATAGAGTGTATGGTGTGTATAGAGTGTATAGTGTGTATAGAGTGTATAGAGTGTATAGTGTGTATAGAGTGTATAGAATGTATAGAGTGTATGGTGTGTATAGAGTGTATGGTGTGTATAGTGTGTATAGAGTGTATAGAGTGTATGGTGTGTATAGAGTGTATAGAGTGTATTGAGTGTATAGAGTGTATAGAGTGTATAGTGTGTATAGAGTGTATAGCGTGTATAGAGTGTATGGCGTGTATAGAGTGTATGGCGTGTATAGAGTGTATGGTGTGTATAGTGTGTATAGAGTGTATAGAGTGTATAGAGTGTATAGAGTGTATGGAGTGTATAGCGTGTATAGAGTGTATGGCGTGTATAGAGTGTATGGCGTGTATAGAGTGTATGGTGTGTATGGTGTGTATAGAGTGTATGGTGTGTATAGAGTGTATAGAGTGTATAGAGTGTATAGAGTGTATAGTGTGTATAGAGTGTATAGTGTGTATAGAGTGTATAGTGTGTATAGAGTGTATAGAGTGTATGGTGTGTATAGTGTGTATAGAGTGTATAGAGTGTATAGTGTGTATAGAGTGTATAGTGTGTATAGAGTGTATGGTGTGTATAGAGTGTATGGTGTGTATAGAGTGTATAGTGTGTATAGAGTGTATAGAGTATATAGAGTGTATGGTGTGTATAGAGTGTATAGAGTGTATGGTGTGTATAGAGTGTATAGTGTGTATAGAGTGTATAGAGTGTATGGTGTGTATAGAGTGTATAGTGTGTATAGAGTGTATAGAGTGTATAGAGTGTATAGAGTGTATAGTGTGTATAGAATGTATAGAGTGTATGGTGTGTGTATAGAGTGTAAAGTGTGTATAGAGTGTATAGAGTGTATAGTGTGTATAGAGTGTATAGAGTGTATGGTGTGTATAGAGTGTATGGTGTGTATAGAGTGTATAGAGTGTATAGAGTGTATAGAGTGTATAGTGTGTATAGAGTGTATAGTGTGTATAGAGTGTATGGTGTGTATAGTGTGTATAGAGTGTATAGAGTGTATAGTGTGTATAGAGTGTATAGTGTGTATAGAGTGTATGGTGTGTATAGAGTGTATGGTGTGTATAGAGTGTATAGTGTGTATAGAGTGTATAGAGTATATAGAGTGTATGGTGTGTATAGAGTGTATAGAGTGTATGGTGTGTATAGAGTGTATAGTGTGTATAGAGTGTATAGAGTGTATAGAGTGTATAGTGTGTATAGAATGTATAGAGTGTATGGTGTGTATAGAGTGTAAAGTGTGTATAGAGTGTATAGAGTGTATAGTGTGTATAGAGTGTATAGAGTGTATGGTGTGTATAGAGTGTATGGTGTGTATAGTGTGTATAGAGTGTATAGTGTGTATAGAGTGTATAGAGTGTATAGAGTGTATAGAGTGTATAGTGTGTATAGAGTGTATAGAGTGTATGGTGTGTATAGAGTGTATGGTGTGTATAGAGTGTATGTTGTGTATGTTGTGTATAGAGTGTATAGAGTGTATAGAGTGTATAGTGTGTATAGAGTGTATAGAATGTATAGAGTGTATGGTGTGTATAGAGTGTATGGTGTGTATAGTGTGTATAGAGTGTATAGTGTGTATAGAGTGTATAGTGTGTATAGAGTGTATAGAATGTATAGAGTGTATGGTGTGTATAGAGTGTATGGTGTGTATAGTGTGTATAGAGTGTATAGAGTGTATGGTGTGTATAGAGTGTATAGAGTGTATAGAGTGTATAGAGTGTATAGTGTGTATAGAGTGTATAGCGTGTATAGAGTGTATGGCGTGTATAGAGTGTATGGCGTGTATAGAGTGTATGGTGTGTATAGTGTGTATAGAGTGTATAGAGTGTATAGAGTGTATAGAGTGTATGGAGTGTATAGCGTGTATAGAGTGTATGGCGTGTATAGAGTGTATAGAATGTATAGAGTGTATGGTGTGTATAGAGTGTATGGTGTGTATAGTGTGTATAGAGTGTATAGAGTGTATGGTGTGTATAGAGTGTATAGAGTGTATTGAGTGTATAGAGTGTATAGAGTGTATAGTGTGTATAGAGTGTATAGCGTGTATAGAGTGTATGGCGTGTATAGAGTGTATGGCGTGTATAGAGTGTATGGTGTGTATAGTGTGTATAGAGTGTATAGAGTGTATAGAGTGTATAGAGTGTATGGAGTGTATAGCGTGTATAGAGTGTATGGCGTGTATAGAGTGTATGGCGTGTATAGAGTGTATGGTGTGTATGGTGTGTATAGAGTGTATGGTGTGTATAGAGTGTATAGAGTGTATAGAGTGTATAGAGTGTATAGTGTGTATAGAGTGTATAGTGTGTATAGAGTGTATAGTGTGTATAGAGTGTATAGAGTGTATGGTGTGTATAGTGTGTATAGAGTGTATAGAGTGTATAGTGTGTATAGAGTGTATGGTGTGTATAGAGTGTATGGTGTGTATAGAGTGTATAGTGTGTATAGAGTGTATAGAGTATATAGAGTGTATGGTGTGTATAGAGTGTATAGAGTGTATGGTGTGTATAGAGTGTATAGTGTGTATAGAGTGTATAGAGTGTATGGTGTGTATAGAGTGTATAGTGTGTATAGAGTGTATAGAGTGTATAGAGTGTATAGAGTGTATAGTGTGTATAGAATGTATAGAGTGTATGGTGTGTGTATAGAGTGTAAAGTGTGTATAGAGTGTATAGAGTGTATAGTGTGTATAGAGTGTATAGAGTGTATGGTGTGTATAGAGTGTATGGTGTGTATAGAGTGTATAGAGTGTATAGAGTGTATAGAGTGTATAGTGTGTATAGAGTGTATAGTGTGTATAGAGTGTATGGTGTGTATAGTGTGTATAGAGTGTATAGAGTGTATAGTGTGTATAGAGTGTATAGTGTGTATAGAGTGTATGGTGTGTATAGAGTGTATGGTGTGTATAGAGTGTATAGTGTGTATAGAGTGTATAGAGTATATAGAGTGTATGGTGTGTGTATAGAGTGTATAGAGTGTATGGTGTGTATAGAGTGTATAGTGTGTATAGAGTGTATAGAGTGTATAGTGTGTATAGAATGTATAGAGTGTATGGTGTGTATAGAGTGTAAAGTGTGTATAGAGTGTATAGAGTGTATAGTGTGTATAGAGTGTATAGAGTGTATGGTGTGTATAGAGTGTATGGTGTGTATAGTGTGTATAGAGTGTATAGTGTGTATAGAGTGTATAGAGTGTATAGAGTGTATAGAGTGTATAGTGTGTATAGAGTGTATAGAGTGTATGGTGTGTATAGAGTGTATGGTGTGTATAGAGTGTATGTTGTGTATGTTGTGTATAGAGTGTATAGAGTGTATAGAGTGTATAGTGTGTATAGAGTGTATAGAATGTATAGAGTGTATGGTGTGTATAGAGTGTATGGTGTGTATAGTGTGTATAGAGTGTATAGTGTGTATAGAGTGTATAGAGTGTATAGTGTGTATAGAGTGTATAGTGTGTATAGAGTGTATAGAGTGTATGGTGTGTATAGAGTGTATGGTGTGTATAGTGTGTATAGAGTGTATGGTGTGTATAGAGTGTATAGTGTGTATAGAGTGTATGGTGTGTATAGAGTGTATAGAGTGTATGGTGTGTATAGTGTGTATAGAGTGTATGGTGTGTTTAGAGTGTATAGTGTGTATACAGTGTATGGTGTGTATAGAGTGTATGGTGTGTATAGAGTATATGGTGTGTATAGTGTGTATAGAGTGTATAGAGTGTATAGAGTGTGTAGTGTGTATAGAGTGTATAGAGTGTATAGAGTGTATAGAATGTATAGAGTGTATAGTGTGTATAGAGTGTATAGAGTGCATAGAGTGTATGGTGTGTATAGAGTGTATAGAGTGTATGGTGTGTATAGAGTGTACAGTGTGTACAGTGTGTATAGAGTGTATAGTGTGTATAGTGTGTATAGTGTGTATAGAGTGTATAGAGTGTATAGTGTGTATAGAGTGTATAGTGTGTATAGTGTGTATAGAGTGTATAGAGTGTATAGAGTGTATAGTGTGTATAGAGTGTATAGAGTGTATAGAGTGTATGGTGTATATAGTGTGTATAGAGTATATGATGTGTATGGTGTGTATGGTGTGTGTATAGAGTGTATAGTGTGTATAGAGTGTATAGTATGTATAGAGTGTATAGTGTGTATAGAGTGTATGGTGTGTATAGAGTGTATGGTGTGTATAGTGTGTATGGTGTGTATAGAGTGTATGGTGTGTATAGAGTGTATAGAGTGTATAGTGTGTATGGTGTGTATAGAGCAGGGGTCTCAAACTCGCGGCCCGCGGGCCAATTGCGGCCCGCAAGACGATATTTTGTGGCCCCCACTTTGATATGAAAGTTTAATGTTAGTGCGGCCCGCAAATTTTTTTTTTTTTTTTTTTTTTGGGGGCATTTTTTCATTTTTATTGACAGGACAGTGGATAGAGTCTTGGAAAGGGGGGAGAGAGAGAGTGGATGCGGAAAGGGCCACAGGCCGGATTTGAACCCGGGCCGCCGCGGTCAGGACCAAATCTTGTTACATGGGCGCCCGCTCTACCAACTGAGCTAACCAGACGCCCTCGGCCCGCGAGTTTTATGTGAATGGCAGTTTGCCGTGTAAGGTCCCTTTGTTGCGCGAGCCCGGGCTGAACGAACCTACCAATCACAGCGGGGTATATGGCTCCCGGGGGCGGGCAATCGGCCGGGCTTGATGCAAGCAGAGAAACATTTCACAACAACTATGGCGGCGCCCGTGTAACATCGCATAAGCTTGATTAAAGCTTGATTTATACTTCTGCGTTGAATCGACGCCGTAGCCTGACGTGCACCTCTCCAGACATGTAACTACACGTCGCGGCGACGCAGACCGCAACAGCTGTGATTGGTCCAGTCTCTCAGCGATGCTGAGCGGCCAGGACCCCGGACAACCACAGAAAGTTCTACTTCTCTCTGCCTCCATCTTTTCAATGTTTGTTCACACAAATCCACTCAGATATATTTTCTCTTTTCGGCGTTACAGTAATGTCAGTAAAAGTTCTGTGGTTCAACAGTTATTAGCTCCAACTCCGCTCAGTTTCTGTTTGTAGTACAAGAAGAAGAAGGAAACTCATAGAGACGCCGCCGCCAACTAGCAGTTTGGTGGTGTAATTGCAGAGCAACACAAACACAGCAGGCACAACTTTATTGCGGAGTGACACCAAGTGGAATGAATATATATCTTGTCACACAGTCCCAATCATGTCTTTTTCAAAGCCTGCAGTGAAGAGAAAGGTTGGTGACGAGCACAGACAATTTCAGGAAAAGTGGGAGACGCAATAGAGGCCATGTTCAGAAGAACCGTTCATGTTCTTCAATGTTCCATTCATGTTCAGGACAGTTCATGTTCAGAAGAACCGTTCATGTTCAGAAGAACCCATTCAAGTTAAAGAACTGTTAATAATGACGTTTGAGAAGATTGTTTTTTTTTTAACAAAGCTTTTTTTGTGGAATACCTGATGCGGCCCAGCCTCACCTAGACTCTGCCTCCAGCGGCCCCCAGGTAAATTGAGTTTGAGACCACTGGTATAGAGTGTATGGTGAGTATAGAGTGTATAGTGTGTATAGAGTGTATAGAGTGTACAGTGTGTATAGAGTGTATAGAATGTATAGAGTGTATGGTGTGTATAGAGTGTATGGTGTGTATAGTGTGTATAGAGTGTATAGAGTGTATAGAGTGTATAGAGTGTATAGAGTGTATAGTGTGTATAGAGTGTATAGCGTGTATAGAGTGTATGGCGTGTATAGAGTGTATGGCGTGTATAGAGTGTATGGTGTGTATAGTGTGTATAGAGTGTATAGAGTGTATAGAGTGTATAGAGTGTATAGAGTGTATGGAGTGTATAGCGTGTATAGAGTGTATGGCGTGTATAGAGTGTATGGCGTGTATAGAGTGTATGGTGTGTATAGTGTGTATAGAGTGTATAGAGTGTATAGAGTGTATAGAGTGTATGGTGTGTATGGAGTGTATGGTGTGTATGGTGTGTATGGTGTGTATAGAGTGTATGGTGTGTATAGAGTGTATGGTGTGTATAGAGTGTATAGAGTGTATAGAGTGTATAGAGTGTATAGTGTGTATAGAGTGTATAGTGTGTATAGAGTGTATAGTGTGTATAGAGTGTATAGAGTGTATGGTGTGTATAGTGTGTATAGAGTGTATAGAGTGTATAGTGTGTATAGAGTGTATAGTGTGTATAGAGTGTATGGTGTGTATAGAGTGTATGGTGTGTATAGAGTGTATAGTGTGTATAGAGTGTATGGTGTGTATAGAGTGTATAGAGTGTATGGTGTGTATAGAGTGTATAGTGTGTATAGAGTGTATAGAGTGTATAGAGTGTATAGAGTGTATAGTGTGTATAGAATGTATAGAGTGTATGGTGTGTATAGAGTGTAAAGTGTGTATAGAGTGTATAGAGTGTATAGTGTGTATAGAGTGTATAGAGTGTATGGTGTGTATAGAGTGTATGGTGTGTATAGTGTGTATAGAGTGTATAGTGTGTATAGTGTGTATAGAGTGTATAGAGTGTATAGTGTGTATAGAGTGTATAGAGTGTATGGTGTGTATAGAGTGTATGGTGTGTATAGAGTGTATGGTGTGTATAGAGTGTATAGAGTGTATAGAGTGTATAGAGTGTATAGAATGTATAGAGTGTATGGTGTGTATAGAGTGTATGGTGTGTATAGTGTGTATAGAGTGCATAGTGTGTATAGAGTGTATAGAGTGTATAGTGTGTATAGAGTGTATAGAGTGTATGGTGTGTATAGAGTGTATGGTGTGTATAGTGTGTATAGAGTGTATGGTGTGTATAGAGTGTATAGTGTGTATGGTGTGTATAGTGTGTATAGAGTGTATGGTGTGTATAGAGTGTATAGTGTGTATACAGTGTATGGTGTGTATAGAGTGTATGGTGTGTATAGAGTATATGGTGTGTATAGTGTGTATAGAGTGTATAGAGTGTATAGAGTGTGTAGTGTGTATAGAGTGTATAGAGTGTATAGAGTATGGTGTGTATGGAGTGTATGGTGTGTATAGAGTTTATGGTGTGTATGGTGTGTATAGAGTGTATAGAGTGTATAGTGTGTCTGGAGTGTATGGTGTGTATAGTGTGTATGGAGTGTATAGTGTGTATAGAGTGTATAGAGTGTATAGAGTGTATAGAGTGTATAGTGTGTATAGAGTGTATAGAGTGTATAGAGTATGGTGTGTATGGAGTGTATGGTGTGTATAGAGTTTATGGTGTGTATGGTGTGTATAGAGTGTATAGAGTGTATAGTGTGTCTAGAGTGTATGGTGTGTATAGTGTGTATGGAGTGTATAGTGTGTATAGAGTGTATAGAGTGTATAGAGTGTATAGTGTGTATAGAGTGTATAGAGTTTAAAGAGTGTATAGAGTGTATAGAGTGTATGGTGTGTATAGTGTGTATAGAGTGTATGGTGTGTGTATAGAGTATATAGATTGTATAGAGTGTATAGTGTGTATAATGTGTATGGTGTGTATAGAGTGTATAGTGTGTATAGTGTGTATAGAGTGTATAATGTGTATAGAGTGTATAGAGTGTATAATATGTATAGAGTGTATAGTGTGTATAGAGTGTATAGTGTGTATAGAGTGTATAGTGTGTATAGTGTGTATAGAGTGTATAGAGTTTATAGTGTGTATAGAGTGTATAGAGTGTATAGAGTGTATGGTGTGTATAGTGTGTATAGAGTGTATAGAGTGTATAGAGTGTATGGTGTGTATAGTGTGTATAGAGTGTATAGTGTGTATAGAGTGTATGGTGTGTATGGTGTGTATAGAGTGTATAGAGTGTATAGAGTGTATAGTGTGTATAGAGTGTATGGCGTGTATAAAGTGTATGGCGTGTATAGAGTGTATGGTGTGTATAGTGTGTACAGAGTGTATAGAATGTATAGAGTGTATGGTGTGTATAGTGTGTATAGAGTGTATAGTGTGTATAGTGTGTATAGAGTGTATAGAGTGTATGGTGTGTATAGTGTGTATAGAGTGTATGGTGTGTATAGAGTGTATGGTGTGTATAGTGTGTATAGAGTGTATAGTGTGTATAGAGTGTATAGAATGTATAGAGTGTATGAATTGTGTATAGAGTGTATGGTGTGTATAGAGTGTATAGAGTGTATGGTGTGTATAGAGTGTATAGTGTGTATAGAGTGTATAGAGTGTATAGAGTGTATAGTGTGTATAGAATGTATAGAGTGTATGGTGTGTATAGAGTGTATAGTGTGTAGAGTGTATAGAGTGTATAGTGTGTATAGAGTGTATAGAATGTATAGAGTGTATGGTGTGTGTATAGTGTGTATAGAGTGTATAGTGTGTATAGTGTGTATAGAGTGTATAGAGTGTATAGTGTGTGTATAGAGTGTATAGAGTGTATGGTGTGTATAGTGTGTATAGAGTGTATGGTGTGTATAGAGTGTATAGTGTGTATAGAGTGTATAGAGTGTATAGTGTGTATAGAATGTATAGAGTGTATGGTGTGTATAGAGTGTATGGTGTGTATAGTGTGTATAGAGTGTATAGAGTGTATAGAGTGTATAGTGTGTATAGAGTGTATAGAATGTATAGAGTGTATGGTGTGTATAGAGTGTATGGTGTGTATAGAGTGTATAGAGTGTATAGTGTATGGTGTGTATAGAGTGTATAGAATGTATAGAGTGTATGGTGTGTATAGAGTGTATGGTGTGTATAGTGTGTATAGAGTGTATAGAGTGTATAGTGTGTATAGAGTGTATAGAATGTATAGAGTGTATGGTGTGTATAGAGTGTATAGTGTGTATAGAGTGTATAGAATGTATAGAGTGTATGGTGTGTATAGAGTGTATGGTGTGTATAGTGTGTATAGTGTGTATAGAGTGTATAGTGTGTATAGAGTGTATAGTGTGTATAGAGTGTATAGAGTGTATAGAGTGTATGGTGTGTATAGAGTGTATGGTGTGTATAGTGTGTATAGAGTGTATAGTGTGTATAGAGTGTATGGTGTGTATAGTGTGTATAGAGTGTATGGTGTGTATAGAGTGTATAGAGTGTATGGTGTGTATAGAGTGTATAGTGTGTATAGAGTGTATAGAGTGTATAGAGTGTATAGAGTGTATAGTGTGTATAGAATGTATAGTGTATGGTGTGTATAGTGTATAGTCTGTAGAGTGTATAGAGTGTATAGTGTGTATAGAGTGTATAGAATGTATAGAGTGTATGGTGTGTGTATAGTGTGTATAGAGTGTATAGTGTGTATAGTGTGTATAGAGTGTATAGAGTGTATAGTGTGTGTATAGAGTGTATAGAGTGTATGGTGTGTATAGTGTGTATAGAGTGTATGGTGTGTATAGAGTGTATAGTGTGTATAGAGTGTATAGAGTGTATAGTGTGTATAGAGTGTATAGAATGTATAGAGTGTATGGTGTGTATAGAGTGTATGGTGTGTATAGAGTGTATAGAGTGTATGGTGTGTATAGAGTGTATAGAATGTATAGAGTGTATGGTGTGTATAGAGTGTATGGTGTGTATAGTGTGTATAGAGTGTATAGAGTGTATAGAGTGTATAGTGTATATAGAGTGTATAGAATGTATAGAGTGTATGGTGTGTATAGAGTGTATAGTGTGTATAGAGTGTATAGAATGTATAGAGTGTATGGTGTGTATAGAGTGTATGGTGTGTATAGTGTGTATAGTGTGTATAGAGTGTATAGAGTGTATAGTGTGTATAGAGTGTATAGTGTGTATAGAGTGTATAGAGTGTATGGTGTGTATAGAGTGTATGGTGTGTATAGTGTGTATAGAGTGTATGGTGTGTATAGAGTGTATAGTGTGTATGGTGTGTATAGAGTGTATAGAGTGTATGGTGTGTATAGAGTGTACACAGTGTATGGTGTGTATAGAGTGTATGGTGTGTATAGAGTATATGGTGTGTATAGTGTGTATAGAGTGTATAGAGTGTATAGAGTGTATAGAGTTTATAGTGTGTATAGAGTGTATAGAGTGTATAGAGTGTATGGTGTGTATAGAGTGTATAGAGTGTATAGAGAGTATGGTGTGTATAGTGTGTATAGAGTGTATAGTGTGTATAGAGTGTATAGTGTGTATGGTGTGTATAGTGTGTATAGAGTGTATAGTGTGTATGGTGTGTATAGAGTGTATAGAGTGTATTGAGTGTATAGAGTGTATAGTGTGTATAGAGTGTATAGCGTGTATAATGTGTATGGTGTGTATAGAGTGTATAGTGTGTATAGAGTGTATAGAGTGTATAGAGTGTATAGAGTGTATAGTGTGTATAGAGTGTATAGTGTGTATAGAGTGTATAGTGTGTATAGAGTGTATAGTGTGTATAGTGTGTATAGAGTGTATAGAGTGTATAATGTGTATAGAGTGTATAGAGTGTATAATATCTATGGAGTGTATAGTGTGTATAGTGTGTATAGAGTGTATAGTGTGTGTAGAGTGTATAGAGTGTATAGAGTGTATAGTGTGTACAGAGTGTATAGTGTGTATAATGCAGTACCCATTCAAAACGTGAACAGGCTGAATATTTGGCCTGTGGTGTTGCTGCTTGAGAACCGCTCATACAAGCAACTTCCCACTCGACACTGAGCTTCCTTGGGTCCTGAGCAATACATCTGCCATGACATAGACCAACAGAAAGTGAATGTGTGTGTTAGAGCAGAGGAATTTGAGGTGGGTGTGATTTCTGGACTGGTATTTGTGGAATGACTATCAACTGATGCATTGTCACCTACAACCCTGTTCACCTTGCAGCATTCCACAGTTACGTATCATCTCTTTCCCTCTCTGTTTCTCTTTAATCGATCATCACCAGGGTTCTCACCAGAGGCCTGGACTACGAAGCAGGATTTGCCGTTAGTGAGGTAACTTCCGGGTTAACCCTTCAGGGTTTTCAGTCCTATGAAGGTGGTTCACTTCTTACCGGGGTAGATCACCATGGTAACTGATGCTGAACAGCTGACCTGCTCCGGAGCAGGTTATGTTCCAGATAAGAGATCAACTCGTATAAAAGCACCTCCTACTGACCAATCAGAGCTCAGTACGCGAATCGTATGGTAATATTACACAAATATGAAGAAGTTACAGTCATAATCAGACTAAAGACAACACAGTTTAAACTGACGGATGAAGAAGTTACAGTCATAATCAGACTGAAAACAACACAGTTTAAACTGACAGATGAAGAAGTTACAGTCATAATCAGACTGAAAACAACACAGTTTAAACTGACGGATGAAGAAGTTACAGTCATAATCAGACTGAAAACAACACAGTTTAAACTGACAGATGAAGAAGTTACAGTCATAATCAGACTGAAAACAACACAGTTTAAACTGACGGATGAAGAAGTTACAGTCATAATCAGACTGAAAATAACACAGTTTAAACTGACAGATGAAGAAGTTACAGTCATAATCAGACTGAAAACAACACAGTTTAAACTGACGGATGAAGAAGTTACAGTCATAATCAGACTGAAAACAACACAGTTTAAACTGACAGATGAAGAAGTTACAGTCATAATCAGACTGAAAACAACCCAGTTTAAACTGACGGATGAAGAAGTTACAGTCATAATCAGACTGAAAACAACACAGTTTAAACTGACAGATGAAGAAGTTACAGTCATAATCAGACTGAAAACAACCCAGTTTAAACTGACGGATGAAGAAGTTACAGTCATAATCAGACTGAAAACAACACAGTTTAAACTGACAGATGAAGAAGTTACAGTCATAATCAGACTGAAAACAACACAGTTTAAACTGACAGATGAGGAAGGACAGCTGGATTTATGCTGTGGGTGTTTACCACTTTGAATCATGTTTTTATATTTATTTCTTTACTTGGTCTTGAGTCCGTTTCACACCGCCAGAGACGGGACGCAGCTGAAAGAAGGATCAAATAGTCACATACGCCACAAACTTGTTAAAGGGCATAATGAAGTGTAATCAGTTCATCCAAAACACTTCTGAAAGCTATTTATATCTAGACGACTATATCTGACTTTTTAGTGTAAATCTTTTTATTACATTTTTCAAAGTACATAGTCAAAACAACATACCAAACAATATAAAGTGCACAACATATCAGACAAGTACATACGTAACTAAAATACTAGAGAAAAAGAAAAAAAAAAAAAAAAAAAAAAAAAAAAAAAAATTGTGGAACACTACTAAAATAACATACATTTATACATCCATACTTGTGTGAATGTGGATTTTGAGAGTGTGTGTGTGTGTGTGTGTGTGTGTGTGTGCGCGTGTGTGTGTGTGTGTGTGTGTGTGTGCACGTGTGGGTGGGGGATGGGGGGGGGGGATCAGGGAAGCCTACATCTGCTGTTTAGATACATAGTCATGTTCAAAGTAAAAGAGAAAAGGCCGCCACACTTTGAAAAACCTCTTAGATGAGCCTCTTGTTGAGTATCTAAGTTTCTCTAGCTTTAAATATGTCATTACACTTTCTATCCATTGAGAATGCGTCGGTGAATTGTTGGATTTCCACTGTAGTAGTATTAGCCTTCGCGCTAGCAGTGAGGAAAAAGCCACTGCATCAGCTTGAACCAATGACAGTGAGACTTCTGGAGGAGCTACCCCAAATATTGCAATTGTTGGGTCTGGCTGTATTTCTTTACCACAAATGTATGAAAAGGTTTCAAAGATAGCGGTCCAGAGTGGAACCAGGGCTGGGCAAGTCCAAAACATGTGATAAAGGGTGGCATCGTCTTGATGGCAACGGGAGCAAGTTGGATCTGTTCCTGGGAACATCTTTGCGAGTTTGCTTTTTGAAAGGTGGAGTCTGTGAATAATCTTAAATTGTAGTAATCCATGTTTTACACAGATAGATGTTGAATGGATCCGTTCAATTGCAAACCGCCAAACTTTATCTGAAATAACCGCTCCGAAGTTTTTACCCCATTGTTCCCTGAGATGGTTCAGTGAAGGCGATGCCACCCTTTGAATTTCACTGTACAGTCTAGATATCAGACCACGTTCAAGAGGATCCAAATCTAAAAATTCCTCAATCCAAACATTTGTCGGGCGAGATGGGAAGGAAACAAAAAGCTTTCTGACTAGACTGCGCACTTGCAAATACCTGAAAAAATGAGATTTAGGTATGTCATGTTCTCTAACAATGTGCTCAAAAGACATAAAGTTTTTATTTTGAAAAAGATCCCTTATACATCGTAGCCCCTTCCTGAACCATAACTGGAATGCAGAGTCTATTAATGAAGGTGGAAATAGCCCGTTAGATACGATAGGTAGCAAAGTGAGCGCCTGTTTATGTTTAAAATGTGACCTAAACTGGGACCATATTTTCAGTGAGCCATTTACAATGGGGTTGACTGTCTGCCTTTTTTTGCTGAGAGGTAGTGGTGCACAAAGCATTGATGGTAAGGATACTGGATTGCAAACAAATTGTTCCATCTCAGCCCATAATAGTCCTGTGCCCTCATAGAAATTTGATACCCAGTGAATAACTTTATGAATGTTGGAAGCCCAGTAATAATGCAGAAAATTTGGCAGTGCCAGTCCCCCCGCATCTTTCGGTCTCTCTAGATATGCTTTTCTAATTCTAGGAATGTTTTTGTTCCAAATAAAGGAAGATATGTATTTATCCAAACTCTTAAAAAAAGATTTTGCAATAAACACAGGAACATTCTGAAACAGGAAGAGAAGTCTTGGTAGAATGGTCATCTTGACGGAATTTACCCTACCCGCTAGGGAAATGGGTAGTAATGACCATCGGTTTAAGTCTTGTTTGGCTTTCTCTAATGCTGGCAACATATTACATTTGAACAAGTCCTTATATTTACGTGTCACCGAAACACCCAAGTATGTGAATTTGTCTCTAACTACTGTGAATGGGAACCGGTCAAAATCGAACTGCTGTACATGATCATTTATCGGAAATATTATACTTTTGGAAAGATTTATTTTATAACCTGATATTTTCCCAAATTTGAATATAATGTCCAGGGCTTTAGGGATTGATGTCTCGGGTTCGGAGATATAAAGAATAAGATCATCCGCATATAATGATACTTTATGGGTGTGGCCACCCCTGTTTATCCCCATCAAGTTTACCTCTTGTCTTATTGCTAAGGCTAAGGGCTCTATGGCTATATTAAACAAGAGTGGGGACAACGGACAGCCCTGTCTAGTACCTCTGTAAAGAGGAAAATAGTCTGATATAATCTTGTTAGTTCGGATACACGCTTTTGGAGAGGTATATATGACCCTGATCCAAGAGCAGAAAGTGGGACCAAAACCAAACTTTTTCAAAACTGCAAAGAGATATTCATATTCAATGCGATCAAAAGCTTTGTGGGCGTCGAGGGAGATTAGCACCTCTGGTAAGGGCGGTCCATTAGGGGAGTAGAGTATGTTAAAGAGTCTACGTAAATTACCAGAAAGTTGTCGCCCGGAGATAAACCCTGACTGGTCGGGATGAATTATAGAGTGAATGATGGAGTCAAGTCGTAATGCAAGGGCTTTAGTTAAGATCTTATAGTCATTTGAGAGCAAACTTATAGGCCGATATGAGTCACATTTCAAACGATCCTTGTCTTTTTTATGTAAAACTGAAATTATGGCTTGTGTCATGGTGGGTGGTAATAACTTCTTTTCAAGTACTTCTGCAAACACATCTCTCAAAATGGGGACCAGTTTAAGTGCAAATTTTTTATAAAAATCAATGGGAAACCCATCAGGTCCGGGGGCTTTTCCACTTTTCATTCCTATAATTGCAAGCTCAATTTCCCTAGCTGATATAGGCTGTTCAAGATTTTTTTTTTCCTTTTCACTAATTGGAGATAATTCTAGATTGTTAAGAAAAGTTTCTGTCTCTGCTCCACCACAAGACTCTGACGTATATAAATCCACATAAAATTTCTTAAATTGATTATTAATATCCAATTGATTTGTGGTTATACCATGAGGGGTTTCTATCTCTGCTATATATCCAGCTTCAGTAGCTTGTCTTAACTGGTGGCTGAGTAATTTACTGGCTCTCTCTCCATATTCGTATTCCCTCTGCCTGGATTTTAGATACAGCTCCTCTTCTGACCCTGTAGTTAATATATCAAGTTCTGTTTGTAATGCCACTCGTTCCATGTAGAGGTTGGTATGGGGATTCTGAGAGTGTTCTCTATCTACAGCATTTATTCTGGAGATGAGTTGATTGGTCCTTTCCACTCTTTTTTTATTCACATTAGCGTTATATGAAATTATCTGGCCCCGTAAAAAGGCCTTCATTGCCTCCCAGAGGGTGTGTTTACTTATGTCTGGTGTCTGATTAATCTCAAGGAAGAAGTCTATTTGCTTTGACATAAAAGACTCAAACTCTTTATCTGCCAGTAGGCTAGGGTTTAGCCTCCATACACGTCTTGATGGTATATTATCTGTGAAATTAAGTTTCATGGAGACAGGGCTGTGGTCAGAAATAACTATGCCTGTGTAATCGCAAGATTTTAGCAAGGGCAACATTCTCTTGTCTATGAAAATGTAATCGATTCTAGAGTATGTCTGGTGTGCTGTAGAAAAAAAAGAATATTGCCTGGATGTTGGGTTCTTGTATTTCCATGCATCTACCATTCCATAAGTTTGTAAAAAATCATTTACACATCGGGCTGATCTGCTCAGCGTCCCAGATAGAGATTTTGATCGATCTAAAACTGGATGTAATACACAGTTTAAATCTCCACCTAGTATAAGCTGATGACTATTCGGGTCTGGGAGACATGCAAAGAGGTCACTGAAGAATTTCACGTTGTCCCAGTTGGGGGCGTATACATTTACCAACACTACAGGTAAATTGAACAACTTCCCCTGTACAATCACAAATCTCCCATCCTTGTCTGTAATTACTTTTGACTCTTCAAACACAACATCTCTATGTATAAGGATGGCTGTACCTCGACTCTTTGCTGTAAATTTTGAATGGAAAATTTTGGAAAAGCCACCTCTGAATAGTTTATTGTGGTCTTTTGGGAGGAGATGAGTTTCTTGTAAGTAAACTATCTCCGCTTTCTGTTTGGTGATGTGGGAAAATATTTTACTTCGTTTAATCGGATGGTTAAGACCACGACAGTTCCAACTCATCACAACAGTGTTATTTCTATCCACCATTCCTTGCTCTTTTCAAATGTATCGCATTGTGGGCTCCCTGAAGTGTTGGGGTGGGGGTGGGGGTGGGATACAAACATACCATAAAACAATAATAATGATAATAACAACAACATACATATAACATTAGGCTGGCCTCCAACTGGAGGCTGCCAGTAGCCTACCTACAGCTACAACTCCTAACCTACTTCCCCAGCAACTCCTCCAACAGGCTTGAGCTTCAACCAAAACTATCATTGAAAATATTATTTCAAAAATGAATTTCTCTTTAACAAAGTTACTCTTATTATCCCGTAAACAGTCCCTTTAAGTAGCCTTTCCAAAATGTAAAACATAAGCAGTAATGGGGCTTTCACCAAATTATCATCATTTTGGAGTACAAAACTCCCTAGCCAGATATCCCATCCATCACCTCACCTTAACTGTGGGTGGTATATCAAATAAAACAAAAACGAACAGACTTATGATAGGATTATGCTTCTCACACTATTTTAAACATGCCAAAACCTCAATTAAACAAACATAAGTGAGAAGGTTGAATAACAGCTTACCTTCATCTTTGAGTAGAAAACTTTCAAAACCCCCCAAAAATTAATAAATAAATAACAGGCTACTGTCCAAGCTGTCCATCCATGTTAGACTAGCTGTATCCCTCTTTCGTCGCCTCGGTGTATGGCCATTTACATTACTCAAACGTAGTTCACTGTTATATAATGGCCAACATGTAGTACACCAATATCCATTCATTTTATGACTTTAGCTTCCCCTTCACAAACTCCATGGCTAACTTGGCGTCCTTGAAGCTCCGTCTGATCCCCTCCGTGGTCGTGATTCTCAGCTCCGCTGGGTAAAACAAGCCGTAGCGTACTCCGTCGAGACGCCGCAGCTCACCGCGCACCTCGTTGAAGGCAGCCCGTTGTTTGGTGATCTTCTGGGTGTAGTCGGGTTGGATGCGTATTCTTTCACCATCTGGAGTAACAATCTCTTTTTTCTGTATGGCTGTCTTCATCAGCAACTCCCGTTCCTGAAAGTAGTGGCACCGCACTATCAGTGCTCTCGCTGGCTGGTCATCTCCCGGTCTTTCCCGTAAAGTGCGGTGTGCCCGGTCCAACAGAGGAGCTTTATCCAGCCCAAGAGAGTCCATAAGCAGTTGTGAAACAAATTCTGGAACATGTTTTCCATCCTCTCGTCTCTCCTTCACACCGATTATGCGCAAATTGCAGCGGCGGGATCTAGCCTCCAAGTCCTCATTCTTCTGCTCCAGGCTGGTAACGTCGCGCTTCAGCTGGGCTACCTCCTGTTGAAGGCAGGTTATAGCGTCTGAGTGTTCGTTCCCTGCTTCCTCCATATCGGACACCCGGGCTTCCAGTGCCGTGGTCTTCATGTTTGACTGCTCCATCGCATTTTTAAATTCTCCTCTTAACTGTCCACACTGATTTCTGATCTCAGTGGCTTGAGTCTCTGCCTTCTCGTCAATTTTCAAGAGTAGCTCCACTTTCAGTGTCCTTATCTCACGGAGAATCGCCACTTGGCCACCGCCAGCTTCTTCGGCCGTGCTCTCCTTGCTAGCTGCTAGCATGCTAGCTTCTTGTGTCTTGTGGCGCGGCATGGTCCGTCAAATTCTAAACTAACGTTACAACGCTGCTTCTAGTGCTATTTTATCTTCCCCTTTCACTTATAATTAAACAGAGACACTTTACACTGGTCGAGAATGTATTTCTGCTTTGATAAGTCAAGTTTGGTGAAGCGCTCAGCCTGACACGTCTTCACATGGTGTCGCTCAACCGGAAGTCGTTCCAGCACTATATGAATATATATCTGACTTTTGAGTGTTCCGTTAAAGTCTGTTAATTTACACATTCACACATCGGGAGTTTTTTCTTTCACCAGCTGTCTTTTCTGCATTTGGCAGCTTCAACTGTGTTACTTTTAGTCTGATTAAGTGTTTAACTTCTTCCTATTTGTCAAATATAGTTTTTTCTTTTGTTAAATGTGCCGCTCTGTCTGTCTGTCTGCAAGTCCGTAGACTTGTTCATGTCTGTTCATGTCAGATTCTGCAAACACCGCCCCGTTCATGTGAACGCACTCACAGCCAGACTGAGAAACCCTGGGTTGATTTACCGAGTTGATAACCAGCGTCGTAGGACTGTTTAGCGTGATCTCGGTTGTTGGGGTTAGTTAAACCAGATAAGGAGAAGATACCCTGGGGATGTTGAACTGGCTTCGTATACAGGCCTCTGGTCTCTGTCAGTATACCCAGCTGTGTCTGCCTGTTTATATTTCTACACTTAAGATAACTCGTCTTTGTATTTGTGACTCAGTAGAAGAGGAAAAACCTCATGATGATCAGTAATAATAAGTCTGAATAACTAAATTGATCAAACCTTGGAGTTTGTTGTGTTTTTCCTGTTTTTGAGGATCATTGTGCAAGCTGTGCCATATTTACCTGTAGGCTACATAGAGCTGATTATTCCTCTTATAATAGTTTTCATTGTATTTGCAGTTATAATTATTTTGATTCTACATGTGTATTATTCTTCTGGTAGATAGACAAACATTTCTAACTATTTTGTGCATTGTATCATGGGAGCAGCAGAAAGAAGAAATTAATCGAAACAACTAACGTATTTTGAATCAGTATATATAACAATTATCAACACTGACATCCACAATAAGTGGTATATCAACTGTCACAGTGAGTCTGGCCAAAATCTACAAGGGCCAATCAGATGAGTCCTGAAGCCCCAAACGGTATCTTCAGTATTCGGTATTCGGTATTCGGCATCCGGCATCCGGCATCTGGTATCCGGTATCCGGCATTCGGCATCCGGTATCCGGTATTCGGTATCCGGTATCCGGTATTCAGTATTCAGTATTCGGTATTCAGTATTTGGTACAGAAAGTGCTGAAGTTAATGTATGTAAAGGAAGTGACAGGGCTGCACAATTGATCAAATTTGAATTGCGATCATGATTTTGGCTTCCCACAATGAAATGATCATGATCGACAGTGATATTGACGTTTAAAATGCTTCGCTCATAGAAAAACTCCACTGAATATCAAACTAGAATGGCACTCGGAGAGTGCAGTCCTCAGCCAAGGTGCGTGACTTTAAAACCAGATCCCAGCGTCAAGCTGGCGGTACCGTGAGGTGGTCGGCTTGTTATTAACACGGTGTGTTTCCATGTAACGTATCGGCGGATGCCTCTCTCATTCAGCAGCCTTGTTATGTCTGTATAACGTTACACTACGTTGTCTCTCATCCCGTCATCTACCGCTTTGTTCTTTCTCACCGCGGACGGACAGCAGCTCCACACACACATCCACACACGTATCTCTCTGCTCTCAGAAGGAGGTGGGGTCACGCATCATCAACGGGTCATCAGTTACACTGCGCATGTGTCTTCATGCTCAGGCTGATCGGAATCCTTAAAAAAATTCCTGAATCCTGCTAACAGACAGAAAGACAGACAGACAGACAGACAGCGCCGACAAACCAACGCCGGTGAAAAGATAACCTCCTTCCTCGGCCTTTGGCCTTGGGGGAGGTAATTAAGCACTTCCTAATCTAACAGCCACCCACCAGGGGACGATCCAGATGTTTTGGCTTCACTTTTGTGGAGCTGTCATCGTGCCACATCATGATGCCACCTTGTGCAGACAGTGTGTGAAAAACGTTCTTGAATGGTGGCGGTTCAGAGTAGAAGAGAGAAAGAGAGACAACAGAGAAAGACGGGCTAAACTAAACTCAGATGTCTCAGTGTTAGTCCCTCGGAACCGATCATCATCCGTTGTTTGGAGGTATTTTGGATTTAGGACAAGTGATGTTAAACAAGAACAAATAATATACAAAGATTGCACAAGACTCTACGTCTGGTTGGTGCTAACACCAAAATTGTAAAAATGTGCTGGTCACATCCACATGCAACTGAGCCAGGAGTTTAGACTTGGGTTTATGTCCCGTTTATAGCTTTCAGTGTCATACTGTGTGTAAATTCATGCTGACAGTCTTCAAATTTATGGTGACAAGGAAGTTTTGAAATTGTGAAAGTTTTGCCTCATGGTGACATATTGTTTTATGTATAATGAATGAAAAGTCTGCATTAATTTAAGAAAGGTATTATTGAACTAATGAACCTTATGTAGCGTATATTACCTGTCTTCTCACATTGTAATGAAGTTGTTGAACATGAATGAAACGTGTTGGTTTGGCGTACAGTCGGACAGTGTGCTACAATCTTACCTCGCCCACAGACTGTGTGGGGGGAACAGGGCCTGGGCCAGAACACACTGGTACAGGTATAGACACAACATGTGACCAGCGGTGAAGAAGCCCACCATCACACACAGTGCGTTGAAACCCAGGTGACTGATGGGAAGGTGGCACGCCCACCACGTGCACACGCCGATGAAAAGCAGGAAGTAGATGGCTGAGAAGGCAGAGGGCAGTGTGATGCCTGGGGGGGAATGGAGGAGAGGTCAGAGACACAGACAGAGACTCATATGAACTGCTGGAGCTTCCTTGTGTTTGATTGTAATGGACAGAAAGGAAGAAGACTCCATTCACACTGCCTTATTAAAGATCTCAGGCAGATTTTGATCATTTTAAGAAACAGTCCAATATTTTGAGATAAATGTACGTTTCCTCTTTGCCATACAAAATGCAAAGTCAGATCTCAACTTCATATTTGTGCATCCAGCACAGCCATGCTGTATGTTTGTGACCTGTTTTGCCCACAGGCTCAGTCTGCGTTGGTTCAGGAGGCTCACTGAACCCCTACAAATGCATCTATATTATTCATAATAATGCAGAACTAATCATTTATTGTCATGATAAATAATATCAACCTTCTTGTGTCTTCACATTGACAGAATAAGAAACCAACAAGATAAGAAGATAGATTTGTGCTCTTTTTATTTACTTATAGCCTGATAACATCAGACACTCTCTGTCCACACAAATATTCTGTTACGTCATGTAAACAAACCACGGACCATCAGCTGTGAGCTCCTGATCAGACTGGAGACGGAACCACTTAAAAGATGGTGAGTAGTACTTGCCAACTTCCGACGTTTAAGTGTACTTTAAACAGAAAACACAGGTTTTATACTGCCATATTTACTGAAAATGACAAACTAAGCAGCCAACAGTAGCCTCAGTAAACTATCAGGTGATCTCCCTCCAGCCAGCTGCCTCCTTATTGAGGTGTTTGTAGTAACATGAGGAGGTGTTGTATAGATACCTCCTCATTTCAACTTCACCAATCAGCCGTTCCTCGTCCGTTTCAGCGATTTCAAAGCGAGCGACAGGAATAAATAGAAACAAAAGTTCAGCTCAAAACGGCGTCGTGCTGCAGAGCTTCGTTGCTTGTGGCCAGTTAGTTCATTCCCATAGAAAAGAATGCAATGAAACTGATTTTGTCGCTGTCGCTCACTCCAGTTGCATTCTGTTTGGAGGGTGTAGTACATATTACTGACCGCCAGAGGCAGGGCTTTAGTACGGAATTAATACATCTCGCGTACACGCAGGTCGAGTGCCGCAAAGCGCCCTGGCGCCTTTCTGGCAGGAGAGACCTCTTGTCTTAGCTGGGGGGTCGGATTTCCCGACTCATTCCCGACCCCTGCTGCCTTCAGCTGTGGGTTTGACCGCTGGAGGACCCGACCCGCTGCTGAGTGATTGCATAGAGCCTGTCAGAAAGACTATCCTGAATGCCAGAGCACCGTCTACCCATCTGCAGTATGAGAGAATGTGGAAGCAGTTCGAAACCAAGACCAGAACATTGCTCTGTGCCTACTATCCTTGAGTTTCTGCAGTCCCTCCTGGACAGTGGCCAGTCTCCCTCTACCCTGAAGGTGTGTGTGGCTGCTATTTCACCACAACATGAAAGGGTTGATAATAACACAGTGGGGAGCAACAGGCTGGTGTCCCTCTTCTTAAAACGGGCTCTGAGGTTGTGTCGCCCTAGCCACCAAGGGTTCCTGCATGGGACCTGCCCCTGGTGGTGGACACCCTAAGCTTGCCTCCCTTTGAACCCTTGGTACAGAGCTGAGGTGGCTGTCGGCCAGAACTGCATTTCTCCTTGCCATCACTTCGGCAAAATATCTAGGTGAGCTACATGCCTTGTCTGTGAGCGATTCATGTTTGAGGTTGAACTCAGATGGCTCAGGTGTTACCTTGTGGCCGAATACAGCGTTCCTCCCTAAGGTGCTGGGACGCTCGCATCTCAAACAGCCTATCCGGCTTGTGCAGTGTGACCCCTCATTAGGGTGAGGGGAAGTCAAGACTGTTGTGCTTGGTGCAGGCCCTTGGAGTGTAGAAGTCACCACATGCATACGACGGTCGGAACAACTCTTTGTTAAGTTGGTCCTAAGAAGGGCTGTGCTCTTTCGAAACAGCGCCTGTCCCACTGGATCGTGGTCATTTCCTATACATGCAAGGCGAAAGACCATTCTGGATCGTGGTCATTTCCTATACATGCAAGGCGAAGGACCATTCTTGATCGTGGTCATTTCCTATACATGCAGGGCGAAGGACCATTCTGGATCGTGGTCATTTCCTATACATGCAGGGCGAAGGACCATTCTGGATCGTGGTCATTTCCTATACATGCAAGGCGAAGGACCATTCTGGATCGTGGTCATTTCCTATACATGCAGGGCGAAGGACCATTCTGGATCGTGGTCATTTCCTATACATGCAGGGCGAAGGACCATTCTGGATCGTGGTCATTTCCTATACATGCAGGGCGAAGGACCATTCTGGATCGTGGTCATTTCCTATACATGCAGGGCGAAGGACCATTCTGGATCGTGGTAATTTCCCTATACATGCAAGGCGAAGGACCATTCTGGATCGTGGTCATTTCCTATACATGCAGGGCGAAGGACCATTCTCTGCCATCCAGAGTGAAGTGCTACTCTACCAGGAGTGTCTCCCCGTCTTGGGGCGACCCTGAGACGGGTTCTCTTGGAAGACATATGTGCGATGGCCTCATGGGTGTCACCGAGCACATTCTCCAGATACCACAGTGTGAATGTGACCACCCCCCATCCATTGGGCGTGGTCCTTTTGCCGAGTTTCTCTGCTTCATCTTTATGACGTAGGTACTCAGGATTTCTCATGACTCTGTTGTTATAAGTCATCCGGTGTAAAAGCACTGCCTCTGCCAGTCAGTAAGAATGAAACAGAACAAGAGTTACGGATGTAACTACAGTTCTATGAATCCGGGATGAATGGCAGTGTTCTGAGGGTGCTTTCGGCCCGGACCCGAGTACACTTGTCCCCAAAGTCCAGTTCGTTTGATTAGTGTGAACGCTCCGTACCGTGCTGGGCACAGTTCGTCGATGCGTGCCCGAGTCCACTTGAAAAGGTGCAACATATTTTTCCATCAAACTCGGTGAAATAAGAGATTGTTTCAACTAAACCAGAATTGGTGATTGTTGGAAAGATTAAAGACGACGGTTTTAATTAGTTAATTAGTTTTATTTAGCTTCTGTCCAGTTTGAATGAAGTGTTTTACGATGCTCTGCCACTAGAACAGCTGATCTCAACATAAACAAATACACCAGGATGATAACGCAGGTGTACTCGGGTACGGAACAACTTTACTAATGTGAAAGCAGAGCAGAGACGGGGGAGAGGGGGGTTGTGGGGGGGGGGGGGCAATCGTACTTGGGCACGGTACAGATTAATCGTACCTCATATGAAAACGCCCTTAGTCACTCGGAATCTCATGAACCTGCGAGAATCTTGTGGATGACACTGGAACTTCTACCCAGCCGGTGTCATCCAGGGTCACACATCACATGACTTAGTTGATATAAATACTCGACCTGCATTTGCGCGAGACAGAAGATATTCAATGTTAAAGCACTGCCTTTGGCGGTCATCCAGGATTCATAGAACTGTAGTTACATCTGTAATACTCGATCTGAGTACTGTTAGATGTCCTAACTCAAACTAATTAGAGGTGACATATCATCAGAAAACTTCTCCTTCGGTAGGATAGCACAGAGAGAGTCAGTGACACATTCTCTGGGTGTTTATGCAGCATGGTGGTCAATGAACACCTGTCTCTGGATAGGAATCACTTTTTAAATGATGAATGAAGACAGCCTGACAAAATAAATCTGATCAGAAGTTTTAAATTGAGCACCAAATACCAATGTCTGGACCGTGCTAATTTTTTTTCAGCTTCTTCTTTTTCTTCATATGTTGTGAAATAATGTGGAAACGTTATGACATAGATCCTACCAGCCAAAGCCAGCAGGCTGATGGACAGGATTCTCCCCAGGTCCCGGAGAACTTTCCGGGCTGTGGCCTTCAGACACTCAGCCACCTGCTTGGCTCTGGTTGCTGTGGAAACCTCCTCGTCAGGGTCAACGGGTAATGACCTTTCTTCTTCATCTTCATCTCTTGATGCCTCTTCCTCCTCCTCATCCTCCTCCTCATCATCTGCGTTTTCTGTTGGATCATCTTCAAGCTATAGTGGAAAAGGGACAAAATTAAAGTTACAGTTGTTAAAGTAAATTATGCAGGTTCAGTTACAGACACAAGAATGTATCTCCATGTAGGTCAGGTTGTATTTATGAAACATCTTAGAGCTAATACTACCTCCTAACTAGGAACAACTCTTACGACTGAGTCAGTCTATTCATGAAAACCTGTCATTAGGTTATGGGGGTAGATTTGTCTCAATAGTGTGAACAGATCCGCAAGACGCCTGTAAATGTGTCATCTGTAAACTTAACCTATGGAAGCTGCAATCTTATTTCCATATATATGTATTTTGCATATACAGTTCCCTTGCAATATTTTTATTTAATGCTGTTATCTCAAGATCTCGAGGTAATTATCTTGTTATCTCAAGAAATCAAGCTTTGTTGTCTCGAGATAACGAGATAATTAATGATTGCTAGGAATTCAGGCTGGACGTCGGAAGGGACGAGCGACTGGGATTCAGGCTGGTCACTAGTGGGCCGGAATGAATGCTGTGAAGCAAAGAATGCTTCACCTGCTGGGTCCATGTTTGGTGAGTTCGTACTGTCATATCTCATGAAATGCAGGACTGGACAGAGAGACACACCCAAAAGGACTGGATGCATGAACACACCTAAAATATACATGGAGTGGTCCACCAGTAGTATCCACACTTCTTCACTCATTTACATTTCTGCTTCTTTATTTCAGGATACCTGCATCCTGTCCCTGCATGTGTGCAACATTTTGAGTTGTTATATAAATCTGAATTTTTGGTTTCACCTCTGCAGGAGGGCCCCTGCTCCCATACACACCACTTATACTGCAGTATATGTCTTGTTTCAGCCCAGGATTGTAATGGTACATACAGACACAGATTGTACCACTTGTCTTCACTGCACTCTTCAACATTAAAGATTACAGATACAATACTCAGGCTATCAAGTTCCATCACATAAATACAACACAGGTCTGACTACTAATTGTGCTGTGAGTAGTCTAATATCCCTGTACACACAGTACACACAGTACACACAGTACACACAGTACACACAGTACACACAGTACACACAGTACTAGCAAACCACTCAGTCATGATATGCAGTAACAGGTGTTTCTTATTACTGAGACAGGAATATCTCAGGAACTAATCCTCCTACAAAATATGACTTCACTGCTGTGTAAAAATATCCAGTCAGACAAAGGTGAGTAGTCGGCTCGGGGAAACCTCTGAATTATGAAATATAATAAATCATTCAAGAGAGAATCCCAACAAGAAATGTCCAAGTGTTCATCTCATTTCACTGTTTATCATATCAACATGAAAAACTGGAATATGTATTCACTCAGATTCCATCGTCTGACCTACATCTCTGTACTGTTTGTTTAGGCGGTTGCCCTGGAGACGGAGACCCACAACGCCACCCTCCACAGCACCCGA
Source organism: Sebastes umbrosus (assembly GCF_015220745.1). Classification (NCBI taxonomy): domain Eukaryota; kingdom Metazoa; phylum Chordata; class Actinopteri; order Perciformes; family Sebastidae; genus Sebastes; species Sebastes umbrosus. The sequence continues at coordinate 34,397,695 of NC_051278.1, read as the reverse complement.
GACATGGAACAACTGGCGAGTCCCCAGAGCCCCACCAAGGAGCTCCTGAATATCTCCCCCCTCCTCACCCCAGACCACCACCCAGCGTCCGACTGCCACCTCCATACCCACCCCACCCTGGAGCCCCACTCACATCCCCATGCCCAGCCCACCATGGACCCCCACATCCATGCCCACCTCCCTTAGGCCCCTCAGTAGTGCCAATGGGCATGGCAGGACCACCACAAACATGGCAGCAAGACCTCCGTTCAGCACCACCATCACAGCTAAATGAGAGAAGCTATGCTGAAGCCCTCACTGGAGCTACAGGCTCCTGTGACATGATGGACATCAGACAGATGCTCATCCTCATCTACATTCACTAAACAACGTACCGACCAACTAATCCAAGAGTCTTCAGTGGATGGACTACATGATACAGTCAACTTCAAGGCCGTCTTAACTCAACAGAAGCATCAAATCTGACTGATTGTCAGCTCTCAGGACACGATGGGTAAGCTCTGTATTGAGTTAATGACATCGTCATGGAATAATGCCGTGATCACTACTGTCATTTTTTATTTTTGCCATTTGATTCAGTGCTCAGACATAAAAAACAAAGTTCCTGTTTTTGGGCTTCAGCTCGCCGGTCATCACCATCATCCCAGACATCCTCCGCTCCAAACTCACCCAGCTCACTGTCCCAGCCTCCACCTGACAGCAGGTGAGGCAGGGGAAAATCCCATCCAGTACCCAGACCACCATTCCTGCGCCAGCTCAGGAAGTTCAACCTGCCTCAGGAGCTGCTGATCCAGTTGTAAACTGCAATGATCCATCACTGTGTGGTTCGGGTCGGCCACCGAACAGGACAGGAACGGACTAAAACGGACAGTCAGGACTGCAGAGAACATCACTGGTGGCAGCCTGCCCTCCGTCCAGGACTTCTACACCTCCAGAGTCAGGAAGCATCACTGCAGACCCTCCCCACCCTGAATCTTCCCCCCTCTGGGAGGCGCTACAGAGCACTGTACGCCAACACAACCAGACACAACAACAGTTTCTACCTGCCGACTGTCACTCCGATCAACACATCAGTCATATAGTGTCAATATATTTTACCAGTAAATGATATATTTCATAGTGTAAATACTCACTGTTTTTTAACATGTTAATATCATCACAACCAATATGAATATAAATATCGCTGTATTGCTTCGGGTCGGGGTCCACCAGCATCGCCCTGTCGGGGATTCTTTCACAACAATGACTGGCTCGCTGTATATTATCCCTTACACATTAAACATTCCAGCATCCTTTGCATTATTGTATGACTGTTTTATATACAGAGAGACTTTATGGTAGACACATGTTTAGATCTAACTTGTTCAGCTTTATTGTTCCTATTTCTAGCCGTATGTCTATTTCTGTGCATTCTTTTTTTCTCTGTTCATACTTACTTAGCCATTAAAGCTGATTCTGAGTCTGATTTGTCCCGAGAATCAATGCCCAACCTTTCCCACTAAAGACTAAAGCCAGATGTTGGTGGGCTGCTGAGCCACTTCTAGAAGCTTGTCGTAAGGTAGCACAATAAGGAAAGTGTTCATATAATTCAGTATAATATAGTAGTCTACTGTTAGGGGCAAACCTGCTTCATGAAACCAGACTGAAGTGAATGAGGCTTTAGAATCATATACCTGATAATCCAGTTAACTTGCTTTATTACACGGCTGTGTTGAATACTCGATTCTGATTGGTCAATCATGGTGTTCGGTCTGTAATTTCTCTATAACAGACCGTTGCTATGTATAACAAACCGTTGCTATGGACCCAGCTCTGATGTTGGACTCTGGAGGACCGTTTTTGTGTCAAATTTTTTATTTATTCAGTAAGTAGCCGTGTAATAAGTGGGATAATGTACAGCTAGCGGTCATTGTTGTGAAAGAATCCCCTTCACGTTCGTGCAGCATCGCCCTGTCGGGGATTCTTTCTCAACAATGACCGGCTCGCTGTTCCCTTGCCGCAAAACAGCACCTCCACATAATGAATCAAACACTGTGTCATCACAGTGACCTGTTCAGCCATACTGTATCTCTGGCAAACACACACACAACTCACCGATGTAATGTTGGCAGCAGCCACCATCTCTCTGTTCCTGACCAATCGGCTGCAGAGGACGATTGTTACCAAGGCAACTATACACACACCCAGGTCAGGACACAGGAGGCGTAACACACTCCAAGGATCATCCAGAGGAAGCCTGTGAGACACACACAAGGGAGGACAAAGATCCCATTTACACCAACACATGCATGTAGATGCAAATGAAAATCTCATATTCTGATATTTCCTCAAATATTCGACACAAATTAAATGAATCTGCTTGTGCCTTTTGTCTTATACTACTTAAAATATGAGGGCGTATCAAATTTGCATCACATGAGACTGCTGTCTGCATTATAAGCGTTCTCCTATTTTTATCAAAACCCTTTCCCCAATCAGTAACTGGTGCTCCACTCGTTACGTACCTGGACAGTCCTATATGCCTTGTTATGGTGTCCCATTGTGAACAGTTATCCCCTATGGCGATGTTGAGAGGAGGATATGTGTATAGGACTGTCTGGAAGCAGATATGGGCCAGTACGAACAGTAGACTCGTACAGAATACTGCTCTGATGAACCGACCTGTGTGACCTGGAAGACAAAGAGACAAGAGAGACAGAGGATGGAGGTCAAACCTGAGTTCAATGTACAGTCAAATACATCACAATAAATAATAATACAGAGTAAAATACACCCAATGTGCAGACTCAATCCAACAATGAATGTATCTACTAACCAGTAAGCCTATATTGTGTGTATCCAAGCCCTGATAGATATTATTCCTCTGAGTCATATGTATATAGAGCGACGTTGTTCCCACACTCAATCCAACACACACTGCTCCAGACACTAGAGCATCATACTGTATGTGGATTAATAGACATTATAATACTAATAATGTAATGATGTGGTAGCAGAATGTTTACTTGTTGTATGCTGTCATTGTTTTAAGTATGGTACGGTATTAACTTCATGTGACAGCCAGAAAAACAACGGTGCATTGAGGAAGTAGAGAAGAAGAAAAAGTGGGCGGTCCTGTACCCCAAGAGCCAATCAAAGCAGCGCCGCTGATGTAATTGGACCTGTCTCATCTGGCCAGTAGTTGTGGGCAGGGTCTGAAATTAGCACCCGCCACCCGCCAAATGCGGGTAAATTATTGGCAGTGGTGGGTAAAATCATCAGGACATCCGCCACTTTGGCGGGCAGAGAAAACGCTAGTGATGGAATAGAAAACAGCTGTGCGCACTTTCTTGGCATCTCATGCTTCCATGACTATCAATTCCTCTTATTGATGCCCTGACAGTTACGCTGCACAATGACGCATACGCACGCTGTGTCATGTTTCAGTTTGTTTTGGACCGGAGGCACGGCGGAGAGAAAAAAAAGTGCTCAACAGCGTGGCGCTACTAAACCTGAGGGGGTGCACCCTATTTTGACCTGATAAAGCGACACTGTGAACAACCAGCTGTGTTTAAATCAACAGAAGGAGAGTTAGTAACATTAGCTGTTAGCAGCCGTTAGCAGCACAGTCCTGACTGGATAAATACCGGAGATACGAACGTTAACGGAGGTGCCATTGAGTTATTATTATGAGGCGTTCAAAGTCGGCTCAGGAAAAAGGACTATTGGGTGAAGGTAAATTACGAATTTTTTATCATGATGTGTTCAAATGTAATCTCGTAAAATGTAGTTTTTGGTGAGAAACTTGAATAAATCCAGTTGTTAGGAGATGATTTCACATCAAATTGATAATAGAGAGAGAATTATGACCTGTTTAACTTCATAACAACTTACCAAGATTTTTTTTAATCAAGCAAATATTTAAATAATCATAATCATTTGAATTGTGCGTTTTTATACAAATAACCACTATAGATGACAATAACAAAGTACAGTACTGTGTACACTACCCTCCATTCCAACACTGTAATTTACCGTGGATATAATATTTTTTATGTTAAATATATCGAACATTGAATGACATCGGATCTAAAATGTTATTCCTTTATTTAGCGCAGAGATTTCAAAAGTGGCAGATCTAATTTCCGAGTAGTAGAAAAAGAAAATACTGACCTGCCACAGGGGCAGGAAGTGAAGAAAGTTGATTTCAGAACCGGGTTGGGGGGATGTGTTTCTGTTAAGAGTACTGGACAGGTGTCAGCCCTACAGTCACTACAGCAGTCAGCTACAGTACGTCAGAGCTGCATCCTCTGTCCTGGTTAATCTAAGGTTTCACACATTAATGAGTCCACTGGGAATGGTAAACGTCATGTCAAGCTCCCACTTGACAAACTTCCACTCATTACACATAAATGACGTACAGTGGTGTGGGGATACAGCAGTGGGTTTTGTAGGGCAAGGTGTGGAGTAGTGTGATCCACAATAGAGTTGTGACATGTTGTTATCATATATCCACAGTGAAGAGGCCTTCAGCAGCCCCATAAATATAAGAGGTTGTGTCCAGTTAATTCTGCTCCACTGTGGCAGCTGTGGTATGGAAATAAACGCAGCAGGCTTAACTATTACATCTGCTACAAGCTGTCACTTAGAAAACACTTTCAGACATGTAGGATACACCAGTCACGGGAGTATAAAACTAAGCCTAAGTAGGCTGAGTATACGTAGTTAAATGGTTTCTTGTTATTGTGTTTATTGTGGCCAGTCCCTGCTGTGTTGTGCTGCAGCCTGTAGACAAAGTTAATTCCAGTAAAAGTCCAAGACTTGTGGCTGTGTTTTAGTTGTTAAAACAAGGCAAAAGTGAGCATGGCTCACATCCCCCCGCTCACTGCTTGACCCCTACTGAAGTAGGGCCAAATGTTTTGCCCTTTTGGAAGTAATGGAATTAGTCTATTGAGCACAATCTAGCTTGTTATTAGCTCACCTTCCTCAAGTAAGGTTGGGTTACCCAAAAGGTTGGCCTTTTGGGTAACCCCCAAAAGGCACAACTAGACCACCGGACGGACGGAAGGACGGACACGCGTAGCCCTATATACACCCGACTACGTTGTCGCGGGGGTATAATAACATTCATCCTCATAATTATTTTGTATCTATATTCACATACAGTGCCTGTTAGCAGGAGAAGAACACTACAGAGGGGGGAGGGGGTAGAAGGAGAAGGAGACATCTCCTCAACCAGTGAAGGAGGCGCTGTGCATTGTGCTGCAGCTCCGTCAAAAATAGATGTTTTTAGCGGTGCTTCTGAAATGGGATTATTTCTGGACAGCTGCTGGAATCCAGGATTATGATTTGTGTCAAACTATCATGATAAATAGTTTTCCAGCGGTTCATACCTTGCTCCAAATTGATGGATCAATGATTATGTGTGCAGCATTTCACTTAATGTTGCCCGAACTCATAATCACAACAGTGGACATTAAAGTCTAAAACACGTATTAACAGAAAAGAAGCAGAATCTGCTGGGGCAGTGTGCGAAAGGCATCAAGGCCAAACTGAAGGGGCATGAAAATGTAAAGGAACTCTAGTGGTCCAGCTTTCTGTGAGACAATCCAGTATGTGATCTGTAATGAAGTCAGTGACTAGAGGGCCTTTGTTTGTGACAGATTAGATGTTGTAGAGGGCAAACTTACGACAGGTCATGTGCGTATATGCATCTGATTTAGAGATTTAACACACTGTGGTCTACACCATGGATGTATGAAGAGAACTGGATCCAGCGTTGGAGGCGGGGCCTCGTTCATTCCTATGAGAGTGTCTCAGTGGAGCATGAAGCCTAAATGGCTCCACTTCCGTCTGGAAAAGTACCCGGATTTCGGACACATGGAACATGCGCAGTAGCGTGTTCTCGGTCACATGACTCGATCACGGGGTCCCAACGTCACGTCGTTGTCACGGCTTGCGCTCCAGCCTCGGTCTGGGTCTCATTCACATGAACGGAGGAAGGGAAATAACTCTGGATTCAGCTATAGTGCGTTTTACAACTTTTAGGACCTGATGATTTAAATAAGGACTATTAGAGTGTTCATACTGGGGAGTTGATTCACCTCAAAATAAATGATCCTCTGAGTTACAGATGTCTCTTTCCCAATGTGAGTCTATGGGAAAAAGTATTTTTGAGCCCAATGGCATCATGTGACGGACACGGAAGTTGTAGTACCGCCGTTTGACCACTACGAAAGTTGGGATCAACGACCGGCGCTCTTCCTGGGGGGTTGGTCTACACGCCGGTAACAGGTGTTCTGACACCGTGAGCGTTTAAATCTGCTGATGAGAGGCTTGGTGCCTAATGATGGTCTGTATGGGGAATTGGTCCTGTGATGGGGTAGAGACAGATGAGGCTACTGGGGGGGTGGGGAGCTAGCTGGGGGAACAACAATACTCTGCGGTGTCACTGTATAGGCGGGGATGGAGATGGGGGTTCCAGGAAGGGGTGTGAGATGTAAATAGTCAATCACGTGGGGAACACTGTGCGGCGTGCTGCATGTTAGCTGCTAGCATGCAGCTACTCAGCCTGTTGGGGTGGACTCCGTCAGTCCTGAAGAGGGAGAAACGGCCCCAAAACAGGTCAACACTGTCAATAAAACCTGTTAAGAAGGTTTGCAGTTCACTTGGAGTTCAGGCACAGCAGCCCCTTCATTTCATTAGACAGCATGTGAACGAGCATGTCAGGAGCTAATCAGCTACTTGGACTTGAAGTTGTTTAGTGGCTCATTTAGCCTCTGTAGTCTGGTCTGCTGGTTCACTGCAGTGAGTTCGATGCATATGTGTGGGATGAAGGTTGTCTTGCTGGCTGTATAGGAGATTATGCGCGTCAATTAAGATAAACCACACACACTCATTCAAGTGTAAACCTGCACAGTCTTCTAGTAAAGAACTAGAAACCTTTGAAGCATCTTCTCATGTATTCTTACCGATACACCACAGTGATTATAAACTCCACAACCAGTAATATTTATTAGGAGGTGCTAAAGCTTTATTGTGAGGTAGGTGGTGAGGTGAGGCACTGATGAAAAACAATGGCATAAAAGAAGAATTGTATTCAATCAGATTCCCTCAGTAATGAGATATAAAGTAGATTTTGTAACCCTCTGACCTCGTCAATAAATGTTCTCATTAACTTCATTGTTTGTTAGATATGACAGATGACTGCTGCCTGTTTCACACAGTCCAGAGAAAGTTTCCAAAGCAAACAGCAAGCACTTCATACTCTATCAACTTATAAAATGGTAACGGATGACATATTAGCAAACAAAGGCCTTCTACATCCAGCAGACACAGAGCAGCGTAGACACCCCCCCCTCCCCACGTCCTGCTGACACCTCGGCTCTGTGGCCTTGAGTCTCATTTAGACTTGTTAACACACGCAATACAAACAGCTTTCATCTTTTATTTATTCCCCAACCTGGCAAGGTACCATCTCATCTCAACTCTGTCTCTTCATGTCTCAGACTGTGTGTCTCAGTGAGTCTCTGCAGGTCCAGTTAACAGCACACACAGTACGGAGGGATTATACAGCATGTGTGTTTGGCCCTGTTACCCTCATCATGAACTTTAACCACTTTCTGAGACACCGTGGTCTGTCTGCAATGAAATACTGCTGCATATCAGACCAGTAAGAATCTGTGAATGTGTCTGAGCTAAATGCTAATGTAGCTATGCTAACATGTTCCCCATAGAGAGCTGCAGGAATGAGTCCTGAATCCCGCACAACAGCACTTCCTGTTCCTTCGTCTGGAAGTCAATGGGATTTTAGTAAGATGCCTGAAATAAGGTCTGTGGTTGGCACAAGCTGAAGAGATTTTAACGTTTAGTTCTACGATATAAAATACGTCAGTAAATATCCCACTGGTGAATTCTGAAGCCTTTATGTGTCTTAAAAACGATGTGGGCTTCATTGATAATTGGAACTCTTTCTGGGGGACTCCTGGTCTGATTAGGAGAGACGGCATTCATCCTACTTTGGATGGTGCGGCTCTCTTATCCAGAAATCTGACCAAGATTGTTAGTGGACCAAATCCATGACAAACCAGAGGTCAGTCCAGGAAGCAGAGCTGTAGTCTTACACACTTCTCTGCGCTTCCACTAGAGCAGTTACCCACCCATAGCTTAACCCCAAACCTAACTGAGACTGTGTCTGCCCCACCTAAATTAATTCAATCAAAAGTAAACGGAAGAGGAGTTAAACATAATTATCTAATAAAATCTAACACTAGCACTGCAATAAAGCAACAAAACAGGAGAATTAAATGTGGACTCTTAAATATCAGATCTCTGTCATCTAAAGCTCTACTAGTAAATGATTTAATATCAGATAATCACATTGATTGATTTTGTCTTACTGAAACCTGGCTGTGTCATGAAGAATATATCAGCCTAAACGAATCCTCTCCCCCGAGTCATATTAATACTCACATTCCTAGAGACACCGGCCGAGGAGGTGGAGTTGCAGCCATCTTCGACTCAAGCCTATTAATAAACCCTAAAACTAAACTAAATTATAACTCATTTGAAAGCCTTGTTCTTAGTCTTTCACACCCAACCTGGAAAACACTACAGACAATTCTCTTTGTTATAGTGTACCGCGCTCCAGGCCCATATTCTGAATTTCTATCTGAATTCTCAGAGTTTCTATCAAGCTTAGTCCTGAAAACAGATAAAGTCATTATAGTAGGTGATTTTAATATTCATGTGGACGTTGATAATGATAGCCTCAGTACTGTGTTTATCTCTTTATTAGATTCAATTGGTTTCTCGCAGAACGTGCATAAACCTACTCACCGTTTTAACCACACCCTCGACCTCGTTATGTCATATGGTGTTGAAATTGAACATTTAATTGTTTTTCCACAGAACTCTCTTTTATCAGACCATTATTTAATCACTTTTGAACTCTTATTACTAGACTATACACCATCAGACAAAAGTGTGTACACTAGATGTCTATCTGATAGTGTTGTAGCTAAATTTAAGGAAGCGATTCCATCAGCATTAAATTCAATACCATGTCTCAATATAACAGAGGGCTCGTATGCTAACTTTAGCCCTACCCAAATTGATCATCTTGTAGATAGTGTTACAGACTCACTGCGAGTCACACTTGATTCTGTTGCCCCTCTAAAAAAGAAGTTAATAAAACAAAGGAAGTCAGCTCCATGGTATAACCCTCAAACACGCAAACTAAAGCAAGCATCGAGGAAACTGGAAAGGATATGGCGTTCCACCAAACAGGAAGAATCTCATTTAGTCTGGCAAGATAATCTTAAAACATATAGGAAGGCTCTCTGTGATGCCAGAGCAGCCCATTACTCATCATTAATAGAGACAAATAAGAACAACCCCAGGTTTCTATTCAGCACTGTAGCCAGGCTGACAGAGAGCCACAGCTCTATTGAGCCATGTATTCCTACAACCCTCAGTAGTAGTGACTTCATGAGTTTCTTTAATGATAAAATCATAACTATTAGAGACTAAATTAATCACCTCCTACCGTCAACTGGTACCGATTTATCCTCAAACTTAGGAACCTTAGAAACAGCTGTACAACCTGATATATATTTAAACTGCTTTTCTCCCATCGACCTCCACAAACTGACTTCACTGATCTCTTCATCTAAACCATCTACCTGTTTCCTAGACCCAATCCCAACTAGACTGCTTAAAGAAGTTTTACCTTTAGTTAGCACCTCTTTACTGGATATGATCAATGTGTCTTTACTAACAGGCTATGTACCACAGTCCTTTAAAGTAGCTGTAATTAAACCTCTTCTTAAAAAGCCCACTCTTGATCCAGAGGTCCTAGCCAACTATAGACCTATATCTAACCAAGTAAACAAGTGCAAACATTAAAATGTAGTATTAAGATAAGTAAAGTGTGAAGTTAATCCATCTATCACAAGTACGTCACTAGTGTCAGACATGAAGGACTAACTGAATCTTTATAACTGAATCACAGAGTCAATATGTAACTTATCCTTCCCACTGATAGGAGCACGGCAACACGTCCTCATACCTAAATGACTAAATCATCTGTTTACCAGTGACTCACATGTTGAGGATGACATATATGAGGCAGTGGTGGCCTAAAGGTTAGAGGAGCGAGCTTGTGACCGGCCGGTTCAATCCCCGGACCGGCAGGATAAATCTGGGTGGGGAAAAGTGAAAAGCAATGTTTGCCTACCCCCCCTAATTACCACCACTGAGGTGCCCTTGAGCAAGGCCCTTAACCCTAACCGCTCCAGTGGAGCTGCTCAGTAACCAGCAGATAAGACTGTGGTTGTACTGGTGTACTGGTGTACTGGGCAGCTTCCAGGTGTGAATGTGATCAGGACATTTCTGAAAAAGAGAGCATTGCTCTCAGAGAATCTCCCCTGAGTATATAAAGGTAAAAAAAACAAAAGAAATGACTGTTTTCATCCCAACTCGTCACATACTGACGCTTGGTCAGGACCCCTTGGCTTCACTACCTGACACACCGGGTAGCCCAGCGTATCAATCCATGACACTCGCAGTAAACACGTGGTTCACGTTGTGAATTCAAACAAAAACACTTGCTTAGGTTCAGGTGACAAAACCACTTAGTTAGGTGGAACAGAAGAAACAAATCACCGGCACTCACAGATAAAGAGTCTTTTTTAGTTTATTCTGGGCAAACAAACAAATATTTAAAACTGGCATTACGTCTTGAGTGATCCCGCTGATGACGGCTTACAGCTGAAACGCGTTTGTTTGTTTGCCCAGAATAAACAAAAAAAAAGACTATCAGTGGTGCCAGGGGTTCTGGGTTAAAACAAGTACGTTTGTTACGCCTATTGCGCTTGCTACGTTTGTTACATTTGTTACGTTTGTTACGCTTGTTACGTTTGTTACGTTTGTTATGTTTGTTACGTTTGTTACGTTACGTTTGTTACGTTTATTACGCTTGTTACGTTTGTTACGTTTGTTACGCTTGTTACGTTTGTTACGTTTATTACGCTTGTTACGTTTGTTACGTTTATTACGCTTGTTACGCTTGTTACGTTTATTACGCTTGTTACGTTTGTTACGTTTGTTACGCTTGTTACGTTTGTTACGTTTATTACGCTTGTTAAGTTTATTACGCTTGTTACGTTTTTTACGCTTGTTACGTTTGTTACACTTGTTACGCCTGTTACGCCTGTTACGCCTGTTACGCCTGTTACGCTTGTTACGCTTGTTACGTTTGTTACGCTTGTTACGTTTGTTACGCTTGTTACGCTTGTAACGCTTGTTACGCTTGTTACGTTTGTTACGCTTGTTACGTACGTGACGCAAGTTAAGTACGTCAGTTACGTTAACTGTAAGTTAAAATATATCTACGTTGACTTTTGGTTTTACATGGGACATGAACAGTGTCCTCCTGGTTGAAAGTCCTCTGTTTGACCTCTCCGTCCACCCCATCCTCCTCCCTATGCAGACTTTGACTTTGCTGATGTCACGTGACTTCCTCCTTTGTTCCCGTCATCTTTACTATGGCTCAGGGCAGGACTCAAGATATGCTTTGTTTCATTATAAAAAGTAAAATTTCAAAGATTCAAAGATATTGATGTACTCCAAACTTCATCACTTCCCTTAGTACCACTGCTTTACAACAACTCACAATTTACCATTTAGATATGAATTCTACATTCTCCATACAATCCTTGGTTTTGTCATAGTGCCCAATGACTGTGAACTGTGTAACATCAACGCATCACTGAGTTTATAGAGAATAGTCCTCTGAGACTTTAAGAACAATCTGACATCACCATCCTCCAACTAAAACCATATCAACCCCCCCCCCCCGCCCGCCCTTAAAGAATAACTACAGTATGTTTAGGAGTCTTATGCATGATGAATACCAGTAGAACTGAATATTTGAAGACATGCCAATTGTTGAGTAATCTCCAGCTCTGACTTAAACTGTCTCTCAGTTCTCCTCAGAGCCCAACAATGCTGCTTCCTATTAGTCACTCCCGGTGTGTGTGTGTGTGTGTGTGTGTGTGTGAGTGCGTGCGTGCGTGCACGTGTCAGGGTCTTGGCAGGCCAGTGGGTTTTCCTTCAGGGGAACTCCCCGTTGCTCTCTGTTCCCTCTCTTTAACTATTCTCCTACCAAAATAAAAGCCTCTCTACACATTTTGATTGTGATAAATGGTAAATGGACTTGCATTTATATAGCACTTTTCTAGTCTTCCGACCACTCAAAGCTCTTTACACTACATGTCAGTATTCACCCATTCACACACACATTCATACACACATTCATACACTGATGATAGAGGCTACTAAGGTGCCAACTTTGTCGATCAGGATCTAATCTAAATACTCACTCACGGGGTTAAGTGTCTTGCTCAAGGACACATCGACATGTGACCCGGAGCAGCCGGGGATCGAACCACCGACCTTCCGATTGGTGGACAACCTGCTCTACCCTCTGAGCCACAGCCGCCCGCCAGGTGAGAACTCACTCGAGACGCATTGAGGACACATTGAGATCGGATCTTTCAGACCACATTCAGAGGTGGTCTGGGCCACATATGACCACATTATTTTAACTGTGTGTAGTGAATGTGTCCTGGGCCACATTAAGGACCGCCTACTCATCTGATGTTCCGCTGGGATCCGCAGGTCTCTCAGCTCCTCAGGTGAATAGACAGGCAGACACAGGCGCTGGTCAGCAATGAATCAGCCTCTGTGCTCTACTGTATCCTGAAACTATCAGACTGGGAACAGGAAGTGCATTATTCTCATACTGTCGAAGATGTGTCACTGGTTTTGTTCCGCTGCTTTGCTCGGAGCTGACACCCGCCCTCTCTCTCTCTTCCCGGCTCTCTGGAGCTCTGTACCCCTACAGGCTGTTGTCTGGCAAAGACAGCGGTGTCGGCAGCGCGGAGGTCCCCGGGGACCACCGGTACAATAACCTTTTATTTTTATGTTAATAAAATCTACCGAAATTCCAATATGTAGGATATTACTACTGACATTCCTGTAGTATTACGTCACAACTTCTGCTTTATTAGCCATGTGGTTACTACGTGTTTATTTGCATACAGAGCGGGGAAGTGAAATCTGATCACAAGTGAAGACGTTTAATGCCAGGTGTGAACAGACGTACTTACAGCTGTCCACTTGTGAATGGATCGTGGCCCCGATGCATGTTAACGCCAGGTCTGAACAGGGCCAGAGACAGAAGGGAGGACAGGAAAAGAAGGCAAAAAAATATTTTGACCCACTAGGAACTGGGACTAACGATCACAGTGTCAATTGGCGAAGTAGCAATTTTCATTTCGACATTGTGGAAAATATCAGAGAAACTACTCAAAGCCTCACATTTATAATCGTGTGTGTGTTCTCAGTGGGTGGAGGAGATAGTTATATTCTTCAATTAAAGGGACTGTTTGTAACTTCTTACACGTATAAATCATTGCTGGTCGGTGTCTCATGCACGCTTGCGCGTGGCTACGCTGTTCAGACTCAAATCCAACACAAACTACACGGAAGCACCAAAACCGCAAAGTTCTATCTAGTGAAGCCCGTCTGTTAAACAGTGTTAACTCTTCCTGCTTCAGCCTCCAGACCGCGGTCAGTAGACAACGGAGAGACCGTAGCTTTGGTTTGTATCAGTATCAGCATTGATTCATGGAGAGACCTTCGTCTGGTCAGCTAACATTACTGCCCAGCAGCTGAAATATAGAGTGATATTGTGCTTTTAGCTGACGTGTGTCTCCTCACTGTGTTGAACGATGCTCCTTCATGTCTATGTACAGCGAGCAATAGCATGAGTGCGAGCCACAGGACGCTGACTTTCATTGACTTAACGGCCACAGGTAAGCTGTTAACAAGACATCTCAGAGGGATCCATTGGCAGAAATGGAATATGAAATTAATAGGTGTGTTTTTTGTGTATAATCAAATGAAAATGAGAACCGTTGAGTTTTCGTTAGCTTAGAATGAGCTGTTCATATCTACATAGGGAACGGGTAGTGGGTGGGCGATATGGCAAAAATATCTTATCACGATTTTTTTTCATGCTTGTTTTAAAGACAATTTTGAAAGTAACTGAACATTACAACCAAACTAATTCCCCCATTTAAAAAAAAAAACAGCCCTATAAGCTAATAAAACATAAGGAAAAAGAAGAACAAATCATTAAGGACAAACGGATTTTAATCAAGTGTATGATTCTGCAAAGTATGAACACTCAACAAGAATTTAGACATCGGTTTCAAAAGGTAAACAACAACACTCAAGTAAAGAGCACTCTTGCCACATAACATTAAAGGAACTGAACATGGAATAGTAAATCAGGTAGCTGATTAGACACAGATCCACAGGTGGAATATAGACAGCCGTAATAATTACTACTGTCAGCTCTCTGGGCATATAGAAGGGTCGACACATACTGTAACTGACAGAGCCTCTAAATCAGGGGAACAGTGACGCTTGGTAGTGGGGTTTGTGTGGATGTTTCTTTAGCCTAGCCAGCAGCCCCGTCCGGCATCCCCGTTTCTGCTTCCTCTCTCTACGTCGCTTCCCAGAGCCGATAACAATCCACGTAAAATGTGGACCCCGGTGATGTGGAGATGTCCGCTTGAAATGGCTTGTAACGGCGGTATTGTGCTGTAATCCCACGTTGATTAAGTCTTGACGACTACACACATACTTTGCCTAACAAAACTCAACAAGCAAATCCAGCATTCACACAAATAAGCACCAAACTAGGAAGCGCAGAGCCGGTGCACTGACGCACGCCATCTTGAACCTACCAGCAACAGCAACTGTTAGAATGTACACTGTATCACGGTTCTAACGATCTCGCTGTAAAGGCAGATCGTAGAGACATTTTAATTATTCATGTTTTAGTATCATCATATCGCATGCCCCTAGGAGCGGGTCCTCTTCACGGAGCCGGCCACCATGTTTCTACAGTAGCCCAGAACGGACAAACCAAACACTGGTTCTAGAGACGGACGTTCACGTTTTCGTGTCGCCCACCGTAGTTCTCCGACACGCTTGGCACACAGAAGAAGTTTCAGTTGGTTGCAATTGGCAACCTCACTGCTAGATTCCTACACACTGCACCTTTAAGTCAAAGATACAATATAATGTTTGTAAGCTCTTGGAGTGGAAAAAAAGAAATGCCTTACACTTTTAAAGGTTCATTCCATTTCCTTATAGTTAATAGTTAATAGTTATAGTTAGTTATAGGTTTAATTGCACCCAAATACTACTTTCTGTCTAACAAGTTAATTCATTTCAACTTCCACCTTCGACAGTATGACAGTTTAGCTTCCTGCTTTTCTAGCATCTTTTTTTGGGTCATGGAGTTCAGCTCCAGTGCAGTGTAAATACATTTGTGCTTTAATGCTTTGCAATAAATTTCAGCTCTCAGCATTCACACGCATTTTCTGCAGGAAAAGCAACTACTAGTTTGTGTTTAGTGTTTCCTGTTTTATTCACACTCACCTCTCATTTCAGATCAATTCACTTCCTGTCTTTGTGTGTTCTGGATGTCTGCCCCACCCTCATTAGATTCCCCTGTCCCTCGTTACTCACCAGATGTGCTGCTCACCTGTTCTCTATTCCACAATCAGTCATATACAGTACGTCCAGCCCACTTCCTTTGTTCTTTGTCAGCTTGTCTTCGTCATCATTACTGTTTGAGTTTTTTTACCTGCTACCTGATTGTCAGTTAGTCACCCCACTGATGTTACCTGCTACCTGATTACCAGTTAGTCACCCACCTGATGTTACCTGCTACCTGATTACCAGTTAGTCACCCACCTGATGTTACCTGCTACCTGATTACCAGTTAGTCACCCCACTGATATAACCTGCTACCTGATTACCAGTTAGTCACCCACCTGATGTTACCTGCTACCTGATTACCAGTTAGTAACCCACCTGATGTTACCTGCTACCTGATTACCAGTTAGTAACCCACCTGATGTTACCTGCTACCTGATTACCAGTTAGTCACCCACCTGATGTTACCTGCCTGCCTTTGGACTCATTGCCTGTAAACCTTTCATGTAATAAATCAGTGAACTGCACCAGTCTGCCTGCCCTCTGCTTTTGGATCCAGCTGCTTGATTCAATCTTTGGGTGAAATTGATTTGCTAGTTTGAGGTTAAACTGTTAAATTACACAGGTTGAGATAATTTAAGATTACACCAGATTACACATGCAGATTATACACAGTAAAGTAAAGTGTGAACACACAGTCTACAAGGAAAGAAGTGATCTTAAACACACAGCTTCCTCCCTAGGTGATACAAACGGATGCAAAAATGTGTCTGTATTAATAATAGAAAATGTTTTTTAAAAAATGAACCTTTATAGTTTGACTCCATTAATGTACAGACTAGGGATGTCAAGGTACCAGAAATCTAGTAGTCGATACCAATACCAGTGAATTTCCACGATTCTCGATACCCAATTCGATACCACGGTAAAAAACAAAACAATAACAACAATAACTCCCCTGTACTGTAATTCAACATGTACTCTTTTATTAAAAACATTTGAACATTACAAAAAATAGAGGCATGTAGCCTTTAAGTAATAAATAAAAGAATTGACCCATTTAGTTAATTTTGGCGTATCAGCGGCATGTTATCAAGCAATAGTCAGACAACGGACGCTAGATATTGACCATGAACGCATCTGGTCCTTCAGCTCAGAGTAGCAGGAGTAGGAGGCAGAGGATTTATTGTTGAAGTGAAAAGCAAACGCACCTATTTGGCAATATTTCACGTTTCATCCCAATGCTATAAGGGAACCAGAACGTTAATGAGGTAATCGCCGCGATGAGGATGGAGCCGTCACAGCCGGTGTGCACGGAGCAGCGGCGCCAGGTAGACCCCCGCAGCGGAGCCCCGCAGCAAAAGCTCTACCGGAGAGGCCAGACACACCGCCAACCGACAGTAAAGATCAGAGTCAGCGCTCTGCACATGTTGACCTTCATCTTTTCTTGTAAAATGTCCGGTGTAATCGGTAACACGGAGTTTATTTACTGGTGGGAAAATTGTCATCGTACGGTACCTTCAGTACTGTAGAAAAAGAGTACCGTTTCTTTTTTAAAATTTTGGCAACGACTTTGTACCGAAGTATCGGTTCTCGTGACATCCCTAGTACAGAGGCATAAATATGGTCCACGCAAGTACCCGAACACAGACACTTCGAGGTACGCAAGATCGATTTCACGCATCAGTGTGTTCTGTGTGTGTCACCAAGCGCAAGCTGAGCATTGCAGCTAGAGGTGCTATAAGGGTGCTATAAGGGTGCTATAGGGGTGCGATAGGGTTGCCATAAGGGTGCTATATGGGTGCTATATGGGTGCTATAAGGGTGCTATATGGGTGCTATAAGGGTGCTATAGGGGTGCTATAGGGGTGCTATAGCATGAAACAACAAGAGAAAGCTGACTTCTTGTTTGGGTTCACTTCCAATCCAAACTATTGCTACCTGTCCGTATGCATCAGCATATTAGAATAGAATAGAATAGAATAGAGATTTTATTGTCATTGTCATGGAAAAAAAAGAAAAACAGTTTAGCAGCTCTTGGCAAATTCTTTGAAACTTGACCTCCCTGTATAAAATGACCTGTGGTGACCTCTAGGACAATCATAGCCTCACGAAACCTTACAGCCACAAACTAGAGACCTAGAGCATTCAGAGGATGGATGGATCAGACTAGAGACCTAGAGCATTCAGAGGATGGATGGATCAAACTAGAGACCTAGAGCATTCAGAGGATGGATGGATCAAACTAGAGACCTAGAGCATTCAGAGGATGGATGGATCAAACTAGAGACCTAGAGCATTCAGAGGATGGATGGATCAAACTAGAGACCTAGAGCATTCAGAGGATGGATGGATCAAACTAGAGACCTAGAGCATTCAGAGGATGGATGGATCAGACTAGAGACCTAGAGCATTCAGAGGATGGATGGATCAAACTAGAGACCTAGAGCATTCAGAGGATGGATGGCTTCCCTAGCTACATTGACAATAAGGGGATTTCTGAGCGGAACAGAACTTCATTCCACCCAAAAATAAATCTCCAAATGTCAAAAGTTTTTGATCCCAAATACCATCATGTCTTTTTCTCTGGTGTTCCTCGAGGTCTTGGTGACTTAATGTGGTATTTTGGAGTTTATTTTAAGCCAAACCATGATGTTTGTTTTACTAAACCAAGTTGTTTTGTTTCAATTAAGTTAACCACGTGTTTAAAACTGTTGAAAACTTTGACTTTTAATCTGGGAGAAATTACGTTTCCCTAGAAACGTAACAGTTTAGTATATGGGAACGTAATTTAGTAGGAGACACGATTGCTTTTTAACATGATAAGTCTGTATTTTGTAATAGCTGTAATAAAGGGAGGCATGACTCTATAAGAGAGCACTTACTGCTCTGGATCAAATCTCAGTCTTGTTACAACCTTAAATTCATAAATCCAAACATACACAAGCAAATCATGTCTGTGAATAAACACCAGAGAACAGAGGACTGACAAACTGAAGTCACAGTGACTGGAATCACATTTCATTTGACAAACTTGGGGTCTGAGGAGAAGCCATAAGAGCTGTGACGGTCTTACCTCTGATGGTGTGCTTGTTGGGACACAGGAACCATGGCAGCAGCAGCAGGTAGAGGAAGTGAACCAGTGACAGGATGTTGTAGCGGAAAAGACAAGCTGCAAAGACAGAAACACCAGAGTCAAGAAACATGCAGTATAAATGCATGTAAATGTTATTTTCTCCTATTTTAAAATTATGTATCTGAATATTTCTGCATACTGGGGTCGCTAAACAGTCTTGAATTCCATAAATCGGGTATCACTGTAAATCTGAGACTCTGGTGGATCCAATGAGCCCAACTGTATTCATGTGTGATGATGTTAGTCCCCATAGGAGACATTTCATTGAGCTCCCTGTCTAAAATGACCTGTGGTGACCTCTAGGATAATCACAGCCTCATGAAACTTTACAGCCACAAATTAGAGACCTAGAGCATTCAGAGGATGGATGGATCAAACTAGAGACCTAGAGCATTCAGAGGATGGATGGATCAAACTAGAGACCTAGAGCATTCATAGGATGGATGGATCAAACTAGAGACCTACTAGCATTCAGAGGATGGATGGATCAAACTAGAGACCTACTAGCATTCAGAGGATGGATGGATCAAACTAGAGACCTAGAGCATTCAGAGGATGGATGGATCAAACTAGAAACCTACTAGCATTCAGAGGATGGATGGATCAGACTAGAGACCTAGAGCATTCAGAGGATGGATGGATCCAACTAGAGACCTAGAGCATTCAGAGGATGGATGGATCAAACTAGAGACCTAGAGCGTTCAGGGGATGGATGGATCAAACTAGAGACCTAGAGCATTCAGAGGATGGATGGATCAGACTAGAGACCTAGAGCATTCAGAGGATGGATGGATCAGACTAGAGACCTAGAGCATTCAGAGGATGGATGGATCAGACTAGAGACCTAGAGCATACAGAGGATGGATGGATCAAACTAGAGACCTAGAGCATTCAGAGGATGGATGGATCAGACTAGAGACCTAGAGCATTCAGAAGATGGATGGCTTTCCTAGCTAGATTGACAATAAGGGGGTTTCTGAGCAGTTTACACAACACAAGTGCTTATTGATCATTTTTATCAATTCTCCAGTGGTAAAAAATGGTTAAATTTAGGACCAAATCTGTGTAACAAATGGTATCAACCCAAAAAACAGCTTATGAGACATAATAGAGCATGAGGATGGCCATCATATACTTCTATCATATTCATCATTAATTCAATTCAATTCAATTCAATTTATTTTTGTATAGCGTCAAATCACAACAGAAGTTATCTCAAGACGCTTTAATGACTAGAACAAGTGCTGAGCTGCATCTCAAATTAATCTTCAGGTTTCCAACTTTCAGATGAGGTACACCACTTCTATGTGACATCTACTGTTGACCTGCTATCTCCCCACGGCATCAAATACCGACGCTTTGTCACAGCCATCGGCGTTCGATACCGCCCACAAGGCGCTCTTTAGTGCCGGTATGAGATGCACCGGAGCTTTTGATTAACAATTTTAACTCATCCACGGCAACAGTAGACGCTCAGAGACAGTCCTGTGTTGATGTAGTTTAAAGAGCCAAAGAGACACACATGGTGGGAGGGAGGGGAGGTGGACGGGTCCAAATCCACAAGGCTTTCATCCAGGACTCCGCTGTTTATGTCCCGTGCATTAAAGTTTCACTTTCACGTTACAATCAGCTGTTCTTTCGTGTCCCGTGTTCACAACGTCATGACGTTTTCATTGTACAAACATAGTCATTTTTTAAGCTTTTTTATATTTCCTAAACTTACTCAGTGGTTTCTGTTTAATTCACAACATTAAGCAGGTGTTTACTGCGACACCGAGGAGTCTGACAGAGCATTGGGATGAGAAGGTGTTGGTGGAGAACCCAACATATACCCAATACCCAACATAATCATGTATGTCCTTGTTTCTACTGTATAACACCATGTCTACACAGGCAGCATGTTAGCAGCATGTTAGCAGCACAGCTGCTTCAGTGCTCTGTCAGTGCCGACACGCTAAGTAGCGCTCAGAGGAATACACAATCACGTAAGATCTGCACTAGAATATGAAGCTCTGTTGATCTGACTAATGCTTCCCAGCTCAGCATACTTTTATAACAGTGACCTGAGGGACAAGTGTCATTTATAACTTTATTTAAAGCCACTACAATGCCCTGATGAGCCTGTCATCATATCAGAGCTCCACAGCTGTCTCTCTCCTCCTCCACATACGGTACAACTAGAGGGATTTTATGAGGTGTTGCTGGCTTGAAGGAATTAAGACAATCTGCCAATATTAAGAGCTGGAAATAAAGAAAACGTGCTGGTTTATTTCCTGCTGTTAAACACACGCAGTGATAATAACTGGCTCCCCTCCTAGGTTAAGGTCGGGACTAATCTCAGCCTGTTGAGATCACAGTTTGAGCATCAAGGTGAGAGGTTTACCATGCAGGTTGTTGTCTGGCCCTTAAAGCTGCAGCAGGACAGAATGGAGCAAATACTGTATGATTAAAAAAAGTTATTTCTATGAAACGGTCACTATATCCTGACAGCAGTGTGTATGATACAGGTAATCTGAAAAACATCATGTGCCTCTGTGTCCTACGGTGTCCTCCGGTGTCCTCGCAAACTCTGATCAAACGGTCAAACTAGGCAGCGCTGATCAAATATGAATCAATATTCTGTAACTGTAATGTATGAGAGGAACGCTCTCTCTCTCTGAAATGACCTGTGATTGGTCAAAGTCTCTCGTCACGGGCTAGATGTTTTAAAGCCTGAAAACAGAGCCTTGAGGAGGAGCACTAGACTAGTTTTCTCTCAGAACACTGGCATTACAATATGCTGAAAGGTTATTATGGGATTTTTGTCCAATGATGCTAAAAACATTCTGCCTACTGCAAAATACAAGTAAAACACCAGACACTCAACTATGAGACTCCACATGTAAAAATATAAAACAACATACAGGTAAGAATGTTAATATAACAGGATATCAGGCATCTCTTCTCCTAAAAAATGACATTCCCATACAAATAAACTACATTCTCAATAATGTTTCTAGGGAAACATATTTTCTACCGGACTGCAGTCGCAGTTTTAAATAAATAGTTTGAAATAGGTTAAACACATGGTTAACAATTCAATTCAATTCAAACTTTATTGCAGACTCAAGGTGGAGATAAACAAAAACAAAAACAATATATTACATATAATACATTACAATACAAGAAGCAACAAAAAAGTCATGATTAAAAGAGATTACAAATATAAATATAAATATATACATATATTAATGCCTTAAGTATAAAGAACTATACCAGTGCCTCCACAGCTGTGATTGGTACCATGTAGTGCTAAATCTTATGTTAGACAACCGTAAGATGATGTCTTTCTCAGAGTCATTTAGCCAGCATATAAATTAGTACATGAGATTTCTTAAGACGGTTTGAAAAGTATTTACTTTAGTAATGAAATGTCCAAGATATTTAACCTTATTACAGATACAAAGATTGTTATCAGACAATTTGAAGTCTGGACATTTTAGACATTGGTCCTCCTTCGTTCTACAGGTCAAGACTACACTCTTACTGGCAGTGTATTGGATATCATGTTCCACACCATACACAGAACATACACTGAGGAGCTGCTGAAGACCAGCACTAGTTGGACAAAAGACCACAAGATCATCAGCATACATGATATGGTTCACTAAAGTATTCCCAACCATGCACCCAGTATTACAGGTTTTCAATTGCTTGGACAGATCATCAATATATAAATTAAAAAGAACTGGGGATAAAATTCCCCCTCCCCCTCTGACACCATTGCTAACCCCAAATGAGGCTGAGGCACTGTTGCCCCATTTTACTTGCATAGTCTGGTGAGCATACCAGTAAGCCATGATTCTCAATGTATTTGGGCACCCCTCTTTAACTCAATTTAATAAACATCTTTCTATGATTAACACGATCAAAAGCTTTAGAAGCATTGTTGTAAATGGAAACAAAACTACTTTGTTAGGTTTAGTAAAAAACATCATGACTTTGGTTGTTATGGTATTAAATATAAATAAGTGAACATTGACTTTTAGATTCACAGGAGACACGAACACAGGACGGTCTCCTCGGTTTCCATCCTGTGTTCGTCCACCAACTTTTGTAGTGGCCAAACGGCGGTACTACAACTTCTGTGTCCATCACGTGATGCTATTGGGCCCAAAATGACTTTTTCCCATAGACTTCCATTGGGAAAGACACATCTGTAACTCAGAGGATCATTTATTTTGAGGTGAATCAACTCCCCAGTATGAACACTCTAATAGTCCTTATTTAAATCATTAGGTCCTAAAAGTTGTAAAATGCACTAATAGCTGAATCCAGAGTTATTTCCCTTCCTCCGTTCATGTGAGTGAGACCCAGACCGAGGCTGGACTACAAGCTCATCCTGTCTTTCTCTCTCTGAATCACTTCATGATAGAGTTATTATATGTTATTATATGACTCGTACAATAGCTGGAACACACACAAAGAATGAAACACACAAGCGCTCTGTTATTTCCTCCAGTTGCTAAAGCAGAAAACATATTGTCTTCCTGCCTCTCTGCAGGAATGAGACCACATCAGAGGGAGGCTGTCTGTGACCTGGAGACAAAGATAATTAATACTTTCATCTCTTTACCTCTTTAGCTTTGTGTCTCTCTGCTGCACCATGAAGACAAACGGAACTAGTCAAGGTGGTAAGGTGGTGAGGACTATGAAACAGAGATCTATAGGA
The DNA here is from genome assembly GCF_015220745.1 of Sebastes umbrosus. Taxonomy (NCBI): domain Eukaryota; kingdom Metazoa; phylum Chordata; class Actinopteri; order Perciformes; family Sebastidae; genus Sebastes; species Sebastes umbrosus. The sequence goes on along the minus strand of NC_051278.1, from coordinate 34,374,291 downwards.
GATTGAACTTTTATAAAATGTCCTGCAATGCTGCACCATATTATGAGAGAACAGACAGGTGGGTATTGTTTAGTATCCACCCAACCAGTCTTTTGATGTAGTCATGTAAGGCCAAAGGTTGCTCCGGTGTAATCTGTAGGACAATGCTGACTAAACACACCCCGCCCTAAAAAAACACAACTAAAACTCCCCGTTCCCCTCCCTCACCCTCATCCTTCCTCTTTGTCTCTCTCTCTCTTCCTGTTCCTTACAGTCACAATATTTAAAGCAAATTCTTCCAATTATCCACATTCAACAAAGCCGGGGCAAATCCAACCAAATCTGGACCTCAACACCCCCAACATCCGGCTGAGTGCTGCCTCCAGGCTGAGCTTCCTCTTTCAGCCTGTGTAGCTCCACCATTGCTAACCTGCTATAAACTCATACTGAACATCACATTTCTTCTGCAGCTCCCTGGATATCTAGGCTGCTGAGCAGATGTCAGGAAACCAATATGAGTGCCTGTAAAGCCTTTATTATTCACCTTCCAGGCTAGCTATCAGCAGGAATACTAACCTACCTCTCACAGTTATCTACCAACTAACTTTCTACACTAAAGTGTTACAATTATAGGTGATATCTTCAGTCACAATCACTATTTCATTCCAATTAGGTGTTCAGTTTAAAACATGACAGCTGTATATTGCAAATATAACACCCACGTTTGTAGCTTAGGCATTCTGTTCAATTTCTCCAAGCTTTTCCCAACTTAAATCACTCTAACCCAAAGACACTCAAATGGAATGTATTTTGTCTGACATGACAAATAAAAACAAAAGAATATTTTGTTTCTGACTTAACGAAGCTCTTCAAGAGCTGTGAAGACACAACGTGTTCTCATCCCAACTCGTCACATCCTGACGCTTGGTCAGGACCTGTTGGCGTCGCTTCCTAACGCGCTGGGTAGCCCAGGGCGTCAAACTATGACGCTCCACTACGCTCGCAGTAAACACGTGGTTAGCGCTTGTTTAGGTTCAATGTATCCTCATACAACAGTTCATATCATTTCTTAGCAAAAGTTATTCCTCATTTTCTGTGCGTCTTCCTATGAAGGTCCAGCAACACGAGATGCACGTGTCAATTTCCGCCTCAGTCTTTTCAAAATAAAACTACTTAGTTAGGTTTAGGAAAAGATTAGAGATGATCAAACACCATTTTTTCCTTCTCAATACCGATTCCGATCCGATACCAGTGTGATAAAAATAATATTAATTATTATTATTATTAAACAGCTGTTTACTACTGACCATGTATGGATGTGATATGATTACTATCTTTGTTGTAAGATCCCCATTAGCTACAGCATTGCAGCAGCTATTCCTCCTGGGGTCCGTCCAACCCCAGGAGGTGCTAGAGGGGTACCCGGTACGTCAGGTTCTGATGCTGAGGGGTCCGTCCAACAGCAGTGCTAGAGGGGTACCCGGTACGTCAGGCTCTGATGCTGAGGGGTCCGTCCAACAGCAGTGCTAGAGGGGTACCCGGTACATCGGGCTCCGATGCTGAGGGGTCCGTCCAACAGCAGTGCTAGAGGGGTACCCGGTATGTCAGGCTCTGATGCTGAGGGGTCCGTCCAACAGCAGTGCTAGAGGGGTACCCGGTACGTCGGGCTCTGATGCTGAGGGGTCCGTCCAACAGCAGTGCTAGAGGGGTACCCGGTACGTCGGGCTCTGATGCTGAGGGGTCCGTCCAACAGCAGTGCTAGAGGAGTACCCGGTATGTCGGGCTCTGATGCTGAGGGGTGCTGACCAAACGGCACTATGTGACGAGATGGGAGTGAGAATGTGTTGCCAAAGCAGCTCTACTCACATCACACACACACACACATCATTCATTGTTGGCTTTAGTTATTTATTGGCCTCATCACGGTTCAGGTTGATTTAAAACATTTGAACAGATTGGGCCCAAACACAGGATCGGTACAGGTATGGGATCAGCCATCAAAGAGTCCTGGATCAGGCCTGAACCTGATCTTACAGACTGACTTCATAAATAAAACTAGGATTCTCAACACAGCACATTATTGTGTACGACTACAGTATCAGTCCCCACATAGAGAAGGAGCTCCACCCTGCTGCAGTTAATCATCAAACACACCCAGAATCATGTCTATGGACCAACATGATAACACTGTTCAGCAGCTACAGCACCTATCTGTCTGTCTGCAGCACTCTGTCCTCTCTGTCCTCTCTGTCCTCTCTGTCCACTCTGTCCACTCTGTCCACTCTGTCCTCTCTGTCCAGCTACGTTTCCTCTGCAGGTTTCATATTCAGACAGAGTATTTATTTCAGTTCAGCATCTAATGCACAGCTGCTATGGTTCAGTTTGTGTTCTCACATCTGTCTTTATCGGCAGGCTGTGGTAGGAAACGTTGCATCACTTCATTCCAGTTGCTCAGATCTCTGCTTCTGTTTCTCCTCCTCTCAGCACATTCACTCCTCGCTCTCTAAATGCTCCTTTATAATAGTTAGTAATCAGGAAGTGTTGGATTCAATCTCCTGAGCTGTCATGGTGCTCTGCACTGAACTAACTTCAACAGTTTTCCACAAATCTTAAAACACTTTTGATTTCCTGATTTTAAAAGAAGGGGAAGAAGATCTACAAAGATTTTATTTTTATAAAACGGTCACTATATCCTGAAAGTAGTGCATGAGACACGTGGTCTGAACGGCATCTGGAAGACTTCACAGACCAGAGGAAAACAGTCAGAGCTGATCTGGAGTCTGCCGTCTCTGAGCAGCTGTCAATCACTCACCAGCTTTGATCAAACGGTCAAACTAGGCAGCGCTGATCAAATATGAATCAAATCAATATTCTGTTACTGTAATGACTATTTCTCTCCTCAGATGTTCTCAGAATCATCTTGGAGTGTACTGTTTAGCTGTAAAATGATAGATTTGTGATCCAGCAGCCATGTTGAGATCAAGTTGAGGAAATACCAAGCACCGCCCACCAGCTGGAGCACAGCCAATAGGAACGCGTGTCCCGTCATGGCCTAGATGTTCTAAAGTCTGAAAACAGAGCCATGAGCCAGAGCCAAATTATGCCAAAAATATACTGCCTACTGCAGGTTAAAAACACTTTTCTACTTTATCTATTATTTGTTTGGCGTTATAAGATAAGATAGAACTTTATTAATCCCGAAGGAAATTCTTGTGCCAGAGATTGCTCAAAATTACAACAAGTTCAAGTGTATAAAATAAAAAGTACTATTTCTAGCACCAGTGGCTAATAGAATAACAATAAAGTAAGATACATTTAGTAAAATGAGTAAATAAGATAAGTAAAATAAGAAAGGTAAAGTACGCTAAAAAACAGAAAAGGAAGTAACATTGCACATGATGGACATTAATATTACACATGATATTGATATTATATTTGTCCTCAGTGTCAGGTGTTTTCAGCTGTCCTTCCTGCAGAAGGGGGAGGAGTTATATAGTCTGATGACCACTTGTAGGAAAGACCTCCTGTGGCGTCCTGTGGTGCACTTTGGTCCACTTGTATGGCTTGAATACAGATCAGGACAGTTTCAGAGCTTATTACATCTTTCAGTCATTCCGTGCACCTTCACAGTCGGTGTGATCAGTCTTTCCACCAACTTAATGTGCCTCAACCTCACTGGTGTAAGTTTAAATGACATGTGCTACTTGTATGAAATCAGAGCCAGAGCAGCTGGACAGAGTGGGGGTGAAATTACAGCTGCTGGACGGGGTGATCGGGTTCACATCCCAGCTGAGGCTGCTGAGAGTCCAGCTAAGGCCCCCACAACAGAGCTGGGACCACTCGCACTGGCTCTAATACCAGACCTACAGGATTACAATGAGAGTCCAGCTCAGGCCCCCACAACAGAGCTGGGACCACTCGGACCAGCTCTAATACCAGACCTACAGGATTACAATGAGAGTCCAGGTCAGGCCCCCACAACAGAGATAGGACCACTTTGACCAGCTCTAATACCAGACCTACATGATTACAATGAGAGTCCAGCTCAGGTCCCCACAACAGAGCTGGGACCACTTGGACCAGCTCTAATACCAGACCTATATGATTACAATGAGAGTCCAGCTCAGGCCCCCACAACAGAGATGGGACCACTCGGACCAGCTCTAATACCAGACCTACATGATTACAATTAGAGGACCCAACATGCAATCTGTTCAAGGTAGGGTCCGATACTGTGCTCATGTACTCGTACTCGCAAAACGGCTCCAATACAACGGCACCGATACCACTTTACAGTGATCCGCCCGACCCCACTGGGCTGGGATCCCACCTCAGCCGGCACGCGCTGGCCCTCACTTTCATTGCGCCATGGGGTTTTGATTGCACCCTCTGACTCGCGCGTGCGTTAGACTCCTTGGTCCGTGTTTCAAGACGAGTCGGGTGGGTTGCTGACATCGCCGCAGACCCCTGGCGCCTTTTACGTGGGCCGAGCCCCGATGTGGCGGCACGACGCGGTTGGGGCGCACTGAGGACAGTCCGCCCCAGTCGACAGTCGCACCGGGAGCAGGGGGCCGTCCCCGGCGGGGAGAGAGGGCACAGCCCCGAGCCTTTCCAAACTGACCTAGAGCCGGTCGCGGCGCACCGCCTCGTATGCGGGACTCCCCAGCCTGTTGTGTGTCGCCTACACTCCAGCTTCCTGTTAACGAGGGTCTTTTGGTGCAGAGAAGTACTCGTATCGGTACTCGATATTGGCAAGTACCTAAATGTAAGTCCTTGTACTCGGTCTGAAAAAAAGTGGTATCAGTGCATCCCTAGATCAAGGAGACTTCATTTTACAGGCTACCTTCACTAAGTGGTATAACCTGGACCTAGACACTCTGACACCATATAAGATACTATGGCACTCCACATCCAGACCAATAAATCAACCAGAACCAACAACCCAGCTGACATACAATGAACATCTCTCCCACAGCTGGTAGGAGCCCTTATATATACAGTTTATAAGTATATACCACGATCAGCCAGAACATTCAGACCACTGATAGGTGAAGTGAATAACGTTGATTATCTGGTTACCATGGCACCTGGCAGTGGGGGGGGGGATATATTAGACAGCAGGTGAACATTTTAAACTTTGAACTTTGTGTTGGAAGCAGAACAAATGGGCCAGCGTAAGGATGTGAGGGACTTTGACGAGGGCCAGATAGCGCTGGCTAGACGACCGGGTCAGAGCATCTCCAGAACTGCAGTTCTTGTGGGATGTTCCCGGTCTGCAGTGGTCAGGACCTACCAAAAGTGGGCCAAGGAAGGAGAACCGGTGAACCGGCGACAGGGTCAGACTCGAGGCTCATTGATGCACGTGGGGAGCGAAGGCTGGCCCGTGTTGTCTGATCCAATAGAAGAGCTACTGGAGCTCAGACTGCTGAACAAGTTAATGCTGGTTCTGATAGAAAGGTGTCAGAACACACTGTGATGAGCAGTTTGTTGTGTATGGGGACTGGTCAGGGTGCCCGTGCTGACCTGTGTCTACCGCCATAAAGCGCCTACAATGGGCACCTGAGCATCAGAACTGGACCACGGAGCAATGGAAGAAGGTGGCCCGGTCTGATGAATCACGTTTTCTTTTACATCATGTGGATGGAAACGAGTTGGAGGTGTTGACTCGGCCTCCAAATTCTCCAGATCTCAATCCAATAGAGCATCTGTGGGATGTGCTAGACAAACAAGTCCGATCCACGGAGGCCGCCCCTCGCAACTTATCAGTGTATAATATTATATAAATTTAGGGATGAGACTAGAGGGTGTTTCCAACAAACCCCACAAACATCAGCTATATCTCAACGATGGAACCGGCCACCAATAAGAGCAAAAAGAAAAGTATCCATACATCAGTCTGACAGCGTTTGTATGAATGAATGAATTGATGTTGCACAGATCGCATAAATATATAATATCTATGACGTGTCATGAGTGACACTGTGGTGTTTTTTCTTCTCCTCCCTGCCTGGTATACAGGGAACAGGTGTCGTCTCAGTCCTGACACACAGATAGCAGAGTCAGACCTCTGGTGTTGAAATTGCGAGTTCCTAACGATTTGTCCACACTGGGAACGTCAGGAGCGAGTGGCACGCGTGGCTGGCTTGGCGACCGCGTGGTTCACCCGTCAGGTGTTCAGACCAGCAGCGTCTCTGCTGCAGTAATGTTGCTAATATGATGTCAATATACAATCAATAGATCACCTTCACTGTCTGTTGTTGCTGTAAACCGCACACCTCGCGTCAAAAATAGACGAGACCTCAACTCTCTAGAAGAGACGCAGCTGACACGCAGCTGAGCCGCGCGTGAGACGTCTCACGGCTGCTCTAACCTGTTAACACGGACGCCAAAATAAAAAACAACAGGTAACGCAGCCGCCACGCGCTGCTGACGTTCCTGGTGTGGACGAAGCGTTAACCGTAGCTAACATTCAGTTAGAGATAAAGTCCGCTAATGCTAACAAACGACCAGCACCCACCACAATTCAGACTCCTTGTTTCCCTGCTGCTGAGTGGAGTGACGGGGGTTAACTCCGGAGCCAGTAACACTACAGAGACCAACAGAGATCAACACTACGGTGTCTCCCCTGGTCCTTCTGACCACGGTCGGGAGGCTGAAGCAGGTAAAATGAACACTAGGATCAACATCGGTCGGGCCTGCCATTCATAGAGAGACCTTCGTTTGGTCAGCTAACATTACTGCCAGGCATGTGAAATATAGAGTGATATTGTGGTTTTAGCTGTCAGTCAGGTTCAGTCTCATGTGCGTCGCCTCACTGTTTTAACTGAGGCTCGCTCGCGTCTACGTAGAGCGAGCACAAGCGTGAGAGCGAGCAACAGGACGCTGACTTTCGTTGACCATAGAGTCCTTTTAAAGGACAAGACTTGTCATGACAGGGAACTGACGAAGGAGTGTTACCAGTGATGATCAGAAATACGTCTGATAAAAAGGCTGCAGCTGAAATGGTCAAAGCCATCAGCTGGTTTCCACTGCAGGGCAGGAGGACGTTTCCACTATAGGTTTATACGAACTAGGACAGAGAGACTGGGATGTGTCCCTCTTCTTCTGCCATCAGGGAAATAATGTCAGGAATAACAACCATTCTTCTGTTCTATGACGACATGGTGTCTATATATACAGTATATATAGTGACTATAGTGACTCTCAAAGTGAACGGAGATTGAAAAATATTTCATTTGCATGTGATTCAAAAGCTGTGATGTCAGAGAGTCTGGTGGATTATCACTGAACTTTATTAGTGTTTTACAAGTCTGATTCATTTCCATGACTTCAGCTGTAATCTCGTAGTTCTGATACTTCCAGACGTCTGTGGCTCCTTCAGGGATAAAAGAGTTGTTGATGAAATGTTATATAATAGAAAATACCAGAAAGTGGAGACAGAATGAAGCAGGTTCTGGTTTAATTCAATCATAACTGCATATACCAAGTCATCAATTCACATTCATTGAATCCAGACATCTGGTCTGATCAGAGCCTGAAACTGGAACAGATGTCGACTCAACACAGTGATAGACATCTTATCACTGGAGGCCCGTGTGTGTGTGTGTTTACATTTAGTTATCTATTAATAGGAAGCCAAATTTACCTTTAATGCAACTAACACACACACACACACACACACACACACTGGAAAAACAAATAGTCGGCCAGTATCTGAACAAGTCAACAGATTGACTTTATATGACTTTATTCTGATAATATTACCAAATTTTTTCTCGTAAAGTTATGACTTTATTCTCGTAATATTACGAATTTTTTCTCGTAAAGTTAAGACTTTATTCTCATTATATTACAACTTTTTTCTCGTAAAGTTATGACTTTATTCTCGTAACATTACGACTTTGTTCTCGTAATATTATGACTTTATTCTCGTTATATTATGACTTTTTCTCGTAAAGTTAAGACTTTATTCTCGTAATATTACGACTTTTTCTCGTACAGTTAAGACTTTTTTCTCGTAACATGACTTTATTCTCATTATATTACGACTTTTTTCTCGTAAAGTTATGACTTTATTCTAATAATATTACGACTTTTTCCTCATAATATTATGACTTTATTCTCGTTATATTATGACTTTTTTCTCGTAAAGTTTTGATTTTATTCTCATAATATTACGACTTTTTCCTCATAATATTATGACTTTATTCTCGTTATATTCTGATTTTTTCTCGTAAAGTTATGACTTTATTCTTATAATATTCAGACTTTTTTTCTCGTAAAGTTATGACTTTATTCTCCACTATTATATTATTCCACCATGCCATCCCTTGCTCTGGTCTGATGCTGTTGATAGATCAGTTCTTTCTTATTTGTAAGAAATTTCAAAGCCAGCATATTACTTTGTCTTTGAAGAAGAAACAACCTTATAATAGGTTATTGACCCCATTCATTTTCACACTGAACTGGAAATGGGATGGATCAGGAATGACTTATTTGGGTATACAATTTAGGTCACACCTTACAGTCTATGACTGATTAGTAATTACTTTGTCTTTGTACTTAGAAATCATAAGTGAATGGTCACATGAGGTTTTCCTGCAGTGAATGCTGACATATGACCTAGTTATGATGGCATAGCCACATGTCTGCTGTATGTGGTGGCTGGTGGGTTATAGCATAATTTTCTATCTGTGTGGTGCTCTGGTAGTAATGTGCACCCAACATGTTGCACGGATGGACTGTAATACCTTTTTCTGTGTATTGGGGAATGTAGTGATGGGTAATTTATGCTTGATTTACCAGTCATATAAATGTAAGGAAGCATAAAGCACAGTTAATAACTTTTTAAAATTTAACTTTATGGTTTTTAACAGTTTTTATTACATGCACTTATTTAACAATAAAATCTTTAAATCTAAAATAATGTAGCAATACAGAGGAAGTCAGCTGTCTCATAGAATAGTCAATACCTGTGTTTTTTTCAGTTTATGTATGTAAAGTAGTGCTAAAGTTATGCAAAATTACAAAATATTTCTTTCTTTAGGCATCTATTTTCTTCCAATTATACACTTTTAAATAGATTAATAACAGTATTTGTATGTATTTGACAGTGATATATCGGTAATATTTTGTAAAATTACAGAAAATCTTGCTACTTTTATCAGTAAAGAATACTTTAATTTTACGGTTAGTTTTGTTCAAATTAGCATTCAAAAGCTGTTTAAAAAACGGATATTTAATGTATTCTATTTATACAGAATTGTTTTGTTAAAACACAAGACACATTTCAATAAACAGTTAATCATTATAATTGTTACTTTTTTTCTGTCATTTTGAAATACAGGGAACAAAATTTAAAATTTCTTGAGAAAAGCTGTAAAAAAAGAGAATAGTTTTCATTTACAGTGTAGCCTTGTTCTTAGGTTGTGTTCGGGTCTTGGCAGTACCAGGCAGGTTCAGTTGGGTCAGATCTGAGAGGAGCAGGTACAGGTCGGGTTCAGGCCCTTTCAGAGACTAGATGAGCCATGGCGTTGGCATGGCAACAGATTCCTATAAACTACAATGGTCACTGTCTTAGTGTTCGTATCCTTATGTTGTTGTAGTACTGGAACCTTCTAATAGTCACATTAATAAAGAGCATGCGGGCCACTGGAAGAGTTCTTCTTCAATCCCTCTCTCATCCCTAAGGTGAGAATCAAGGGACCAAAAGATAGATCAGTTTGGCCATCTTATTATTATCTTATTACAGATATCATGTTTTTAACTCTACATTGTCAATATCTGTATCAGCAGTTTACAAGTGTTAGTGAGGCTGTTATGTACCCAGAGCATTAAAAGGTTAATACAGAAAGGTGCAGATGTAGGGAGCATCCGTTTATCACTGCAAAAACTAGACAGACGCTCACCGACGGCCCCAAACTGGCCGGTACCGACTGCTCTGACATCCAACAACATAGTTATAGAAAATGATCAAATACAGTCCAGCAGAACAGACGTATCATGTTAAGATCTGAGCAGGCTGCTGTTAAACTGACAGCTCAACATGTGTCATAAAGCTGCTTTAGATCATAGTCATGCTGCATTCAAGCTTGTTGTGTTTCAGCTGGTTTTCTTTGACTTTGGTCCAGTCAGCAACGTTCAGAGCTGTTCTGTGACCAGCTGGCAATTTTCATTCATCACACTATCCTCTTTATGACCAACAGCTACTGTATACTTAGGCTTTGTGGAGACTGTGTGTGCGTGCGTGCGTGCGTGCGTGCGTGCGTGCGTGCGTGCGTGCGTGCGTGAGAGAGAGAGAGAGAGAGAGAGAGAGAGAGAGAGAGAGAGAGAGAGAGAGAGAGAGAGAGAGAGGGCAATTAAAAAGTCATCAAACATAGATATACCTGTAAGAATCCCGTTCAAAATATTCAAATCTATAATTGAACCAATTCTACTGTATGGTAGTGAAGTGTGGGGTCCTCTTGCAAATCAAGACTTTGATAAATGGGACAAACACCCAATGGAAACCCTACACGCTGAGATTTGCAAGAGCATTCTCAGAGTCCACAGGAACACCCCCAACAATGGATGCCGAGCTGAATTAGGCCAATTTCCCCTTTTAATTAGGATACAAAAAAGAGCCATCAAATTCTACAACCACCTAAAAACAAGTGAGCCTAACTCCTACCATTACAAAGCTCTCCATCACCAAGAGGAGAACATAGAGAGGAGTCCCCTCAGCCAGCTGGTCCTGAGGCTCACCTCCTCTAGCAGCACAAGGCCTGAGGACAGCCCTCACACTATCTGGACCAACCGAACTAGAGCTAAAGAAAATGATATCAACTATTGGACATCTACCACAAAACCTCAACACAAACTTCAATGCTATTTGGCTCTAAACAGACAGTACACAGTGGCAGACTATCTGACCACCGTGACTGACCAGAAACAGAGAAAGACATTGACTATGTACAGACTCAGTGATCACAGCCTGGTCAGAGAGACTGGCCGACACAGGCAGACCTGGCTGCCTAGAGAAGACAGGCTGTGTCAGCTCTGTCCACAGAGACAGGTGGAGACAGAGCAACATTTCCTGCTACAATGTCGCACATATGAAGAAATTAGGAAAAAATTCTTTACAAAAATTAAATGTAAACTCCAAGATTTTGATTCCCTCTCTGACCAAAATAAAATACAACATCTACTTGGAGAAAATAGTGTCATCAGCATAGAAGCTGCAGGATATGTCAGTGCATGTCACAGCCTAAGAGACAACCACAACAACACATAATAGATGTAACTCACACTCTGCCTTTTATTTACTCCTCTACTTCATGGTTTGTTTTGGGGGGGGTTTTAATTGCCATTTGATATTAAAATATGTTGTTGTTAATTGTTTTTTATTTGTTTGTTTTATTGACACAACAAACTTGAATTATTTCTGTATTGTTTTCTACCATTTCCATGTTCTTTTTAAATATATATTGTAATTTGCTTAATGAATTGTATATATGTATATATATATGTTTTTGTTTTTATTTTGTTCTCCATTTTTTTTCATTTTCATTAACCTTTATTTAACCAGGTTTAGACCCATTGAGATTAAAATCTCTTTTTCAAGAGCGACCTGGCCGAGAATGGCAGCAGGACAAACAGTTTCATACACAAACATTAAAAAAACAATAGATCAGCTCAAAGGTGCCGTACCGTAAACGTGCAGGAAAGCCATATAATCCTATTTCAATCAAAACAAGTAGAATTATCGATTGAGTTCGTTTCTATAGATTTCGCCTTGCCTTTAAATTCATTTAGAGTGACTAGGTCCTGGAGTTTTAGTTCATTTTGCAGGTTATTCCATGCAGATGGTGCAGAAAACATAAAGGCCTTCTTTCCCAACTCAGTCCGAACTCTGGGAACAGTCACGAGTATCGTGTCCTGAGACCGTAACCCATCATTATTGAATTGACGCTTTGGCAATATTGTTCACCTAACAGTCATGCCAATAAAGCATATTGAATTGAAAAATGAGAGAGAGAGAGAGAGAGAGAGAGAGAGAGAGAGAGAGAGAGAGAGAGATTTATATTATATATTCATACAGCCCAATATCACAAATCACAAATTGACCCCCTCTGTCTTTTAGACCCTGGTAGTGATAGAGAGTGTGTTTTTGTGTTTTTGTGTGTTTGACTCTACTGTAAACTTCTACATTCTGGTATTGGGGGCAGAATCAAAAGAATTAAATCAATGTATTTAGAAAATAGACAAACAAACTGAATTGTTCACCCAGAGAATGAAGAGGTGTTGGTCAGCTTTATTTAATGTGTACATAAAGTTGGACCGATGTGCTGGTCCTGGCCTCTCCCTCCTACATAGAGAGGTGAGGTGATGACCTGCTTCTACTGTCTCCTCCAGGAGCTTTTTATACATTTTATAATTTCCATATTCAAATTGAAATGTGGTTTATAATATTTGACAGTATCGTCCAGCTCATTGCTCTGTACAGTAGTGAAGTGTGGGGCCCAGTCCACTCAGTCATCAGAGCTCTGCCCACTGGCAGACACAACACAAGATTTACATATACACACATGTTACACACACACAGAAACTGTACTAAGAGTTCACATTTAAAAGAGAGCACTCAACTTTTGAAACCACCTTAAATCCAGAACCCGAGACCCCTCCAGACCCAAGAGCTGAGCCCAGAACAGAGTCCCCTTCTCAGACACACTGTGAGCAGCCTCACAACAACACCAACCAGAGGAACACTCATTATAACACAATGTAAAGGAAACTATTGACTATTTAGATCAGAATGTAATCTGATGAACAGTCACAATATGTCTCTACTGTCAGAGAGAGGAAGCAGAGACAGATCCAAACCGAGGATAGGCTCAGGGACCACAAACTGGAAATAGAAACAGGAAGACACCAAAGATCCTGGCGACCGAGAGAAAACAGAATATGTGGTCAGTGTTGGACAGGTGAGGGTGAGACAGAGATGCACTAAAACATTCAACGATATAAGGATCAAAGATCCTCCTAGGAGAAGGAGACAAGGCATATCTATAAGCTATCTAATATCTCTATGTAATATATCATTAATATATAACAATTGTAATGTTGTGTTAACATTCATAATTAACTTCATATTATTGTGTATTTGTATTTTGTATGTTGATGCTTTGGCAACAATAAAGCCACTTTTAACAGAAGTGAATACAGTATGTGAGGGAGTTCCTGAGTCAGTGGTTGGTGTGGAAGCTCAGTTCTCCCAGTCTGTAATCAGCCTGCTATACTGGTCCAGGGCTATACAACCAGTTTGGGATGAGGACCTGCTAATTAACTAATTACTGGTTGAGGTAAGGTGGACCATGGGCAGGGCTGTCAATCAAAAGTTACGAATTTTTTTTTTTTTGTTCAGCTAATGGCAAAGTAGCAGAGAAAATAACAGAACTGTTTCCAACTTCTGATTGGACGGGCAGCCTACAGGCTACTATACACTAGGGATGAGCATTTAAAATAATTTCCCTATTCCAGTTTTCAAGTACTTGCAAAAAAAAAAAAAAACAGTCAGAAGGAATAAATCAGTGGTGGCTGATGACTGAATTCAGCGGTGGCTGATGGCTGAATTCAGCGGTGGCTGATGACTGAGATCAGCGGTGGCTGATAACTGAATTCAGCAGTGGCTGATGACTGAGATCAGCGGTGGCTGATAACTGAATTCAGCAGTGGCTGATGACTGAATTCAGCGGTGGCTGATGACTGAGATCAGCGGTGGCTGATAACTGAATTCAGCAGTGGCTGATGACTGAGATCAGCGGTGGCTGATGACTGAATTCAGCGGTGGCTGATGACTGAATTCAGCGGTGGCTGATGACTGAGATCAGCGGTGGCTGATAACTGAATTCAGCAGTGGCTGATGACTGAGATCAGCAGTGGCTGATGACTGAGATCAGCGGTGGCTGATGACTGAGATCAGCGGTGGCTGATGACTGAATTCAGCGGTGGCTGCTGACTGAATTCAGCGGTGGCTGATGACTGAGATCAGCGGTGGCTGATGACTGAGATCAGCGGTGGCTGATGACTGAATTCAGCGGTGGCTGATGACTGAGATCAGCGGTGGCTGATGACTGAATTCAGCGGTGGCTGATGACTGAATTCAGCGGTGGCTGATGACTGAGATCAGCGGTGGCTGATAACTGAATTCAGCAGTGGCTGATGACTGAATTCAGCGGTGGCTGATGACTGAGATCAGCGGTGGCTGATGACTGAATTCAGCGGTGGCTGATGACTGAGATCAGCGGTGGCTGATAACTGAATTCAGCAGTGGCTGATGACTGAATTCAGCAGTGGCTGATGACTGAATTCAGCGGTGGCTGATGACTGAGATCAGCGGTGGCTGATGACTGAATTCAGCGGTGGCTGATGACTGAGATCAGTGGTGAGGACAGGAGGAAAACCAAGCCATGGTATCATCTTACTTCTTCTTTCTCTCTACTTCTCTCTCCATGTCCTCCCTTTGAGCGTCATTTTGCGTGTTTTGGCCAATAACAGATTAGCATGAAAAAATTAAATACAATAAATTGATAGAAGAGAGAAAAAATATTTTCTAAATGATACTGAGATTTGGTAATGGTTTATTTCAACCAATTACTCTTTTTAATATTTTGATCTCCCTCTTTGCTCTCAAAAATAGAGGAGAAATAGAAGAGGAACAACAACCTCTATGGACCAGCCTCCTCTGCATTTAACCCATCCTAAACATGTTAGGAGCAGTGGGCTGCTGTAAAGCACCCGGGGAGCAACATGGGGGTCAGTGTCTCGCTCAAGGACACTGCAACATGTGGCCAGGAGGAGCCGGGCATTAAATCACCAACCCTGTGATTAAAGGATGACCCCTGAGCCTCAGCTTGCATGCTGCAATCAGAAAATAACAGACTTTACACCGGGAGGCATCATTTATTGTTGTGGGTGACTTCAACCACTCCGACCTGACATGTCTGCTGTCCCAATAGAGGAGACAAGGCCTTGGACCAGACTGAAGTGTGTTTGCCATTCAGGCCACCCTGGATATGGACACTGACTCTATATCAACACTAACAGCACCCTGAAACGGAGAACAACTTCCCTGAACCAGAAGCTGTGGATGAAGAGGTGATGAGGAGGAGATGAGAGGTTTGCCTACTGCTACACTACTATTAAATCAGGTTGCGTTCAGGCCCACAGTTCATCCAGAGCTAACCTGAAAAGGGCTAAGCACCACCACAAGCTAAGGGTTGAGGAGCACTTCCAACAGTGACGCATGTGGCGAGGCATCCAGGCCATCACGGTGTGGATTATTCTGCACGAGTTGTGTGAGAGAACGTAAACAGATGTTTGGATTTATTTTTGCTGTTGTTAAACGCGGTCCCCATTTACTTCAATTCACCAAGACTTTTCTCTGTTTTTTGATTCTTCATGAGAGGAAAACTACGTTTTCTTCAAGAATTCAAGGTAACACGGGGTGAGTTATTGATATACAAATGATCATTTTGGGGGTGAAGTATTCCTTTGAAAACGCTTTAATTTGACTCAATGGATCCTGCAGACAGGACTCGGCTTAAAGAGGTGAAACCATATACGCTGTGAGCTGGCTGGAAAATGTGGATTTCACATTCCTCTTGTCCATTCCTTTTATGATGAATATATCCGAGGCAGTGCACAGGCATGAATTACCAGCAACACTGTCAGAGACTCTCTCACCCCAACCGCTGCTAAAGGCAGGAAATAGCAACAAGTCGGCTGTGTAAAGCATTAAAGCTGAGAGCAGTGAAGCTACATGTGATGACGGTGCTGTCCAACTCAGCCTTTTGTTGCATGAGTGCGTGTGTGCATGCATAGTTGAATCCATGCTGACCAGCTTTCCTGTTTTTGTGGAAAGAAAAGGGCCAAACAGACATTTATAATTTACACTCATTCCCTCTCTCTCTCTCTCTCTCTCTCTCTCTCTCTCTTTCTCACACACACACACGCACACATACACATACAACACACACACACACACACAAACACACACAGTCTAATTATAGTGTGTTGTGATGGTGGTGCTTACGGGTAGTTGATGTTAAAATCATTGGTCTCCTGTGTGTACATGTTATGTATATATGGATGTTCATGGAAACATTTTCAGTGTCCAAGCTGAAATTTGGCCTGATGAATGGTCTAAAAGAAAGGTCAGCAAACACTGTAATTGGTCTGTTAACACCAGAAATGACATGAAATGTATAGTATTCAACAATGGAGTGTGGAAGCTGCAGACCGTAGACAGTACATACCATGATTCTGTGTGCTATTTCAACAGTTCATTAGTAAAGGCAGATAGAAATTAGTTATAGAAACAATAATACTTTGGTTAAAGGTTCTCTATATGGAACTCAAGGCACATCCATTTTCTCCATACGGCTCTCAACATGGCTGAGCCGAGCTAACACCTAACAGTGCTACCAGTGCTGACAGAGCTAACAGTGTTAACCTGGGGGGAACCAGAAGGGGGGCGCTACGCTTTCGTGACCGACAGCGTTATCAGCTGTAACCGCTGTATGAGAGCAGTGCATAGCTAGCCAGTGGGGCCCGCTCACATGCACTGACGTGTGGCACTCACGTCACACCTGATGAAGACCATGGAGCGGCTCCTCCTCAACCTCCTCAGACCTCAGGTGCAGCATGCTCAGGATCCACTGCAGTTTGCTTACCAGGCGAATGTCGGGATGGAGGATGCAGTCCTCTACCTCCGACACCGGGCCCACTTGCACCTTGACAAGGGAGGTGGCACAGTCAGAATCTTGTTTCTTGACTTCTCCAGCGCCTTCAACACCATCCAGCCCCGTGTACTACAGGACAAGCTGGCCAGGATGCAAGCGGACCCACACCTGGTGACCTGGGTCAAGGACTACCTCACCGGCAGACCACAGTATGTCAGGTTGAAGGACATCACATCTGACACTGTGGTCAGCAACACCGGTGCTCCACAGGGGACTGTACTGGCCCCCCTTCTCTTCACCCTCTACACGGCGGACTTCAACTACATCTCTGAGTCGTGTCACATTCAGAAGTTCACCGACGACACGGCCATTATGGGATGTGTCGGGGGTGATCAGGAGGAGGAGTACAGGAGCTTGGTGGGGGACTTCGTCACCTGGTGTCACTCCAACCACCTGCAGCTCAACACCTCAAAAACCAAAGAGATGGTCATAGACTTCAGGAAGTCCAGACCACCCCCAGGACCGGTCCAGATCGATGGGAACGAGGTGGAGGTCGTGGGTACCTACAAGTACCTCGGGCTGCAGCTGAACAACAAACTGGATTGGACAATAAACACTGACCACCTCTACAGGAAGGGCCAAAGCAGACTGTACTTCCTGAGGAGGCTGGGATCATTTAACATCTGCACAAAACTCCTGCGGATGTTCAACCAATCTGTGGTCGCCAGCGTCCTTTTCTACACTTTGATGTGCTGGGGGGGGCAGTACAACTAAGAGGGACACCTCGAGGCTGGACAAGCTGATCAGGCGGGCCTGCTCTGTGGTCGGCATGGAGCTTGACTGTCTGGTGACGGTGGCAGAGGAAAGAACACTCAACAGACTGCTGGCCATACTGGACAACGCCAGCCATCCTCTGCACGCCGTCATCACCAAACAGAGGAGCTCGTTTAGCGGCAGGCTGCTGCTCCCCAAGTGCTCCACAGACAGACCCAGGAAATCCTTTGTCCCCCGAGCCATCAAACTGTACAACACCTCTCTATGGAGAGGGGGGGGGGGGACAAAGGAGGACGGTCTACAGGGCAGATAATAATGCACTATACTCATTTTTAACAGTCTCTTCTGCACTATATTCACTTTTTTAATAGTCGTGTATCACAGCTGTTACTCTGCACTATATTCAGTTTTAACAGTTTTCTTCTTCATCTTGTATTTTTATATCTGGTATATTTTTTTTTACTTTGTACTTTGCACTACTAACTTTTTTACTGCCTTTTTACTAACATGTTTTTGCACTATGGAATTGTGATGCTGGAAACTTGAATTTCCCTCGGGGTCAATAAAGTTACTATCTACCTATCTATCTATCGATCTATCTATCGATCTATCTAATATACACTAAAAGGCATGTGTGGCCGACCTGCTGATGTCAACAAAGCACAGAGAAGCTCAAGCCAAGTGTCAGTTCATAGCCATGTCTGTCCGAAATGTCATCCCTTCATCATTTTATCCTGTTATAACATTTGTGTGAAATTGTCATAATTAGCAAATTAATTCTTGAGTTATGGCCAAAAACGTGTTTTGTGAGGTCACAATGACCTTTGACCACCAAAATCTAATCAGGTCATCCTTGATCCAGGTGGACGTTTGTTCGAAATTTGAAGAAATTGTCTCAAGGCGTTCCCGAGATATCACGAGAATAGGACAGATGTGAGGTCCCAGTGACCTTGACCTTTGACATTACACCACCAAAATTGAAGTAGTTCGCCCTTGAGTCCAGGTGGATGTTTGTGCCAAATTTGAAGAAATTCCCTCCAGGCGTTCCTGAGATATCGAATGGTCCGGACGGACAGACAAGCCGTAAACATGATGCCTCTGGCCACAGCTGTCGCTGGTGAGAGGCAGAACAAAACACCGGTCCTGTGTTTGTTGGACCATTCACATCCCCTCCCTCTTTCTCTCTTTTTATTCTGTCACTGACTCTGACCACTGAATATTCATATTTATCACTACACGTACAGACTACATGGCGTACAAATGACATGACAAAAGCAAGAAAGGCGTTCTAATTGCATATTGTGGTGTCATTCATATATCTGGGGTTAAATATGAATGTGTGTGTGAGTGTGAGAGTGCAGTCAGTCTGTAGGCAACCTGTCAATAACTGGTGTTACGTAGAGTTGGGCCCACGACACAGAGAAGGCTCAACAGAACCACCCATCCACCCACCCAAGACCCAGACCGTCCACACAGCCCTCCAGGGCAATTTATTCCCCTTAGTGGGACTATGCTCCTCTCCCTCTACCGCCATCTTTAACCTTTACAATATAATGTTCACTGTGCTCACTCATCTGGAAATAGCTCCCGCTGCTTTCATGTTACAGAAAGATAATACTAAATATAAATGCATACACAAGTGTTTTTGTATGTATATATACTGTATATGCGTATGTATGTATATATAAATAAATATATATATATACATATATATATATATACATATAAATATATATACATATATACATATATATACATATACATATGTATATATATATATTTATTTATTTGTATATGTATGTTTTTCCTGTATCTATAATGGCTTATTTTATATTAATATTGTGTTTGTTAAGATTCTTTGTACGGAGAATGTTATTATCGGTGAATGTTTGTTCTGTTGTTTCAAAATGAACAAAAAAACAATACATATAGTACTGAAATAATAACAATAATTGCATACACAAGACACAGAAATGAAACTGGTTAAATAAGAAACACAATAACTCATCCCCCTGCTTGTACTGGAGCTTTCAACTGTATCACACAGTTTGCTGATAAGGATCATGTAATATGGTGGAATGATGTGAGACTGTATATGATCTGTTGCTGGTGAGTTTGACAGATAAAGTTTGGTTGTGATGAGGGACATGAGACAACAGGTAGAGGAACAACCACATGGTTCATTATTCTTAATCAGTCTGGTGACTGCAGACTCAGCAAACACTGCCAGTCAAGTAGACGCCAGTAAGTAGTATATTCAGATAAAATGTGCAGTAGAGTTGGCCTCCATGCATTTCACATGTCAAAGACATTCTCTCTGATAGCTGAAACAGGCCTCCTGTTCACTCCTTTTATATTCTGTGGAAACTGTCCGTTGTCAGACTGGCCCAAGCAGCCAGTGTCTCACTGCAGTACAATACAGATGTATTGTAGATGTAGATGTCATTCTTTACTTCAGAATGTTTCACTCCAGATGTCTAGACCTGGTGTTAGAATACACTGATAGCTGTTCACCTGTCACCCCTACAGTGGAGTTACATGTCTGTCCTGGTTTACACATGTTTACACAGCATCTACGTTTCCCAGAAAGTCTCTTCTGTGGTCAGATATTCCATGAGTTAATGCTCCATTACAGGCCCGTCAGAGCCTTGGAGCAGATACTGTCCTGGCTCTGAACTCTCCAAATGTGCCACACTCTCAGCACGCTGGCTCAAACATGCAACAGCATGTCTTCACCGTTAGAGCTGAGGAGGAAAAAGGAGCCAGCACGTAGGAAAATGTGACTGAGCTCTGAAGAGTCAATAAAAGGTTGTGGAGTTTAAGGTCTTTGGGAAGAAGAGTCAGGAGAGCTCCAGCTCGTTGTCCTGACGCTGCCCAGATAGAAGGATTATCACATCTGTGTCTGGACGGAGAAAGAACTGGTGAACCACTCCTCTCTCTGGCCCACAGCTCACACTCTCTCAGAGTATTTCTCACTGAGCCATGAAGTCTTGTTAAACGGCTCTGATGTGGAATAGCTCTGACTCACCGGCTTAGCAACACTCATACACAACACACACAACACTCTCTCTGTGATATCTGATATGAGGGAGGCAGATCCCAGTTTGATCTCTTCTGATACACAAACGCTCTTTTTGGTTCGTTCACTTTAAAATCTGTACTCTGATTACAATCCTTCTTTGTGTAGCTCAACTGAGGCTGTAACTGTTAATGCAGCTGGGTTAGATATTCGTATAACAACAATGACTAAGAAACAGGATTTAATGGAGACAGGTCATCTTTGGCTGATACCTGATCTAGAATTATGACCAACGAGTGATGGATGAATGTTTACATTTTTCAAAATAAATGACAAATTTGATTTTATTATATTTTTTTTTATTATTTTCCCTGTTATACTGAAAACGTACTGAAATGTTGGTTGATGGCAGTCAAAACCAAAACTACATTTCTATATTCCATAATAAGTAAGGGATAATGTACAGCGAGCCGGTCATTGTTGTGAAAGAATCCCCGACAGGGCGATGCTGCAGAGGGGTCTCTGTCGGGATTCTTTCACAACAATGACCCGCTAGCTGTACATTATCCCGCTTATTACACGGCTACTGACTGAAGAAATCAATAATTTGACACAAAAACGGTCCTCCAGAGTCCGACATCAGAGCTGGGTCCATAGCAACGGTTTGTTATACATAGCAACGGTCTGTTATATGATTGAGGGCAAATTCCAAGCTACACCTGAGCTCTTTTATTTCTTTGAGAAGCGACACAAGAAGATCAAGTTATTTATTAACCCTGGACGGGACATTAACCTGGATCTCTGTCCAGAGATGAAGATTACGGTTTGGTGGATGTGCTGCTGGAGTCCATGTTGTCCTGTTGATGGTAGTAGTGATCCATAGACGTCCGATAAATCCTGCCCTGTGAGGGTAATCCATTTCCTGACTCTGGAGGAAGATTATAATAGTTTGAATTTTCAATTAGTTATATTTCATTTTAGTTTTGACTTTCTGATTTAATTTTAGTTTAGTTTTCATATATTTAGTTTTAGTTTTACAGTAGCCTGGTTTTAGTGTGTTTTTGTTAGTTTAGTTTCTCTTAAAGGAATTTTTTTTATTATTTAGTTTCAGTTTACTAACAATATTTTTCACTACTTATTACTATTTTGGTTTTAGTTTATGCTACTATAATAACCCTACTCTGGATGGAGGGCAGAATGTTCTCTGCAGTCCTGACTGTCCGTTGTAGTCTGTTCCGTTCCTGTTTGGTGGCCATGTGTTGGACATCCACTGGAGGACCTGGGAGATGGTGGATCCCAGAAACCCGAAGGCTTTATGTAAGGTCAATATGTAGGCTAATTTAAATGTGTACATTAATATAATAATAATAAGTTTAACGACTAGTATTTCTGGTGCCGACTAGCGAGCGGTCCCACTTTACTGCTGTCCAGCACTGCAGTGCAATATGGGACTACTTTATTAGACTGTTTATTTATTGTCTTTATTGCTCTATGTTCCAGCTGCAGACTGGATGTGTGTGTCTTGGCAACTTCACTGGCATCTTTCACTTCCTGTGACTCAGTAGAAACTCCTGAAACTGTTGACAGAAACACTACCAGTTCTGTAGCTGGTGACATCCTGTCAGGAGACACACGCACACACACACACACTCAATATGGAAACACCACCAGTATGCTCCGTACACAAAGATTAAGTCATATTGAAACATAGATAGATAGATAGGTAGACAGACAGACAGACAGACAGACAGATATATGGATAGATAGATAGATAGAAAAGAAAGAGAAAGATCATCGATTGCCCACATAAACTAGTAACGTTTCATGTGAAGCGTAATGTGCATCACGGGTCACATTCGCTCTTGGACAGGCTGAGCACAGTTCATCCCCGCCGAACCTCACTGAAATATCAGTCACTTTAGGAGTCCTGTGCTTATCAGCTAACCCGCAAACTTGGTAGAAAATAACGTATGACCTGTTAAATACAACTGCAACAACTGCAGTCATTCGGCTAATATTCCAACCCCAAAGCAGTGATAACTTGGAATATATTTAATTTTTTCCACAGCTTCACCCGTTCTCACTATCGCATTTCACCACAACAAAGTTCGCCCATGGGAAGCGACAACAACACCTCTTCCACACAGACTGACAAGTGCTTTTGATCTACTTAGTTGAGGTCTCTAAATCCCTCATATGTCCTATGTGCTGGTACAGAGAGGACATGTGAAATCCTCGTCTACTAGCAGCCTACCACTACCTATCCTATCACTCCACACACCAAGTTGTTGCGAACTTTTTCACAGTTTCGCCTCCAGCGTGAGGCCACGTTACTGCTGACGTCAACGTAGTTGGAAATTAATAGTTTGACACATGTCCATTGTTCCTGTTATTGAGACAAATGAAAGTTATTTACCTGTTAGCAGCGCGGTGGGCATCAGACAGCTGTAGAAGAGCCAGACTATCACCTGGAGATCCATGTCAGCAGCCTCCGGATCAATACTCAATAATCCCCGATGATCAATAGATCAATAACTAGCACTGATCAGGGCACAGACACGTGTTACCCAACGTATCCGGCTCCATCGGGGTTGATTGGGACAGAGCGTTAATCCGATACTCATGATCTTCCATCAAAAAAAGGAAAGCAAACTTTAGTGCAAAGTGTTGAAGTTGGATCAGTCGACTGTCCCGGTCCCGGTCCCGGTCCGGTCCCGGTCCTGTTGTGTGTTTAAAGCTGTGTTCTGGGTGTTTCAGCAGCACACCGACTCGGTTCAGTGAAGTTGTCGGGAGGAAGAGAGCTCTTGTTGCGTGTGTTCCTCCGGCGGGGCCCAGTCTGGAGTCACTGGGTAGTGGTAGGTGGAAAATGTGATTCACAGGCTGCCGAGTGTGGAGGGCGTTCATAGAGGAGCTACAGAGGAGCTATTCTCCACCCTGCTGCTGCTCCTACTGCTGCTGGTCACCTCCCTGCTGCTCCATCAACTACTTCTACATTACTAAGAGTTGCTATAAATTGTATAAAGTTCAGGCTCCTCATCTAAAGGTAATATCAGGCCGGTCTGGGTTATTATAGATTACTGTGTGAGAATGGCTTTCTTATTGAAAATGCCATGATGACCACATCTATCAATAGGTCTTCACCACCATGTATATCTGCCTGATCTCACACCAAAATACATGACATTGTGTGTGTCGGTGGCGCCCCCCAGCGTACAGATACGCACTGGACCAACATGGAGCCAGTGAACGCAACAGTGGAGCCAGAGGCTGCTTTTTGTGGTTAGTGTGGACATCATGCTCTCTCTCTCTCTCTCTCTCTCTCTCTCTCTCTCTCTCTCTCTGTGTCTCTCTGTGTGTCTGTGTCTCTCTCTCCCTCTCTCTCTGTGTCTCTCTCTCCCTCTCTCTCTCTCTCTCTCTCTCTGTCTCTCTCTGTCTCTCTCTCTGTGTCTCTCTCTCTCTCTCTCTCTCTCTCTCTCTCTCTCTCTCTCTCTCGCTCTCTCTCTGTGTCTCTCTCTCTCTCTCTCTCTCAATTCAATATGCTTTATTGGCATGACTGTCAGGTGAACAATATTGCCAAAGCGTCAATTCAATAATAATAATAATAATAATAATAAAAAAGAAGAAAATAAAAACAAAAACATATATACACATATGTACAATTCATTAAGCAAATTACAAAATATAGATATTTAAAAAGAACATGGAAATGGTAGAAAACAATAGAGAAATAATGTATGTTTGTTTTGTCAATAAAACAAACAAAAAATAAAAAACAATTAACAATATATTGCAATATCAAATATCAAATGTATATATAAAAAATAAATAAATGAGGGGATCACGTGATGTGCCGACCTGAGTAGACGTGGAGTTTGGTCTCTCCCCGCTGGATTGCTGTAAATATCATTTTTTAACACATTTCCTACCAGTGGAAAACTACCTCCGGTGTACACTATATTTTGATAATGTCACTCAACAACTTTTTTGCGACTCCCAGACCTACAAGAAGAAAGACGGACGTAAAAAAGGAGGTAACGGCAATGCTAACGCTAACGTCAACTATGCTAGCCAAGACAATGAGCTTGACCCGGACGGCGATGCGGCCTATGAGCCTACTGACAACGAAGACCCAAATGTGAAACGAGGCAAATTAATTGTGGAGACTGTCACTGCTAATATAGAGAAGACGCTGGACAGTAAACTAGCTAACATGATTAAACCAGTTAGCGATCAGATTGGAGGATGTGTCGGCTACCACTACACCCCGGGTGGGAGCTCCAGAGGTCCAGCTAAAGAAGGCATTAGATCGCCTGGAAAGTTTTGAAAACCAAAGTCGGCTGCCGAACGTGAGGATTGTCAGACTGAAAGAAGGTACAGAGGGCAAAACACCCGTCGATTTCTTTGAAAAGTGGATACCAGATGTGCTGAATCAAGATTGAAAGAGCCCACCGTACGGGACCGCCAGTGAGATTCGCCGGCAAGGAGGGTCCGAGAGCCGTCCTGGTGAGGTTGCACAACTACACTGACAAACAGAAAATCCTGTATGCAGCAAGAAACCGAGGCACGATAAATATTGGAGGTGGAAACACGTCCTTCTATCAGGATTTCTCCACAGAAGTTGAGAGGACGAGGAAGGAGTCGGCAAACGCTCAAAAATGACTGAGAGAAGCTGGGATAAGGTACTCCTTCTTGTACCCTGCTGTCATCAGAATCTTTCACCCCAACAGCACCAGCTCCTCCTTCGCGTCTATGGATGAAATCAATGGCTATACCAGTAAGCTGCCCGCATCAAAATAAACCTCTGGCCTGAGGTTAGATAGAACGGGACTGCCTCAGGTACTGAATGTAGAGTGACGTGAAATACGTGCCTTTGCACATCGAGGCTTCTCCTATCTCACTGTATTGTCACATAATTGAATTTACACTGGTATTCTAATTGTTGCAATCCAGTAAGGGGCGTGTATACTCATGTTCTTGATCCTCTACAGCTGTGCTTACTACAAGGTTAAAGTACAACTAGGTAAGGTTAGATTTTATTTTCCTTTACGTTTTTTCCTTAATATTTTTTTTTTCTTCTTCTGATTTTTTTTCCTTCTTTTTTTTAGTTCTTAGTGATTCCAAGCTTTCTGTTCTGTTCTTGCTTGGAAATCATTCCCATGTTCAACAGTGCTCATTCTGCACTTGAAGCTGTCTGGTCCACCTTATTTTTAAATGCTGAGGTTCTATGTGGCACGCAATTCATAACACAACCTGTTGTCAATGACTATTAAGATAAGTACATGGAATATTCGGGGTTCTAATAATGTGGTAAAGAGGAAATCTGTCCTGAACTCCCTTAAAAAAGATGAGTTTCAAATAGCTTTTTGACAGGAAACGCATTTAAATGATGAGGAGCACAAAAAATATCTCAGTGAATGGGTTGGTCAGATTTTCTTCTCATCACATTCAACAAGTAAAAGGGGTGGGATTATACTGATACACAAAAATCTCCCATTTACTGTCACGGCTTCCTGTAAAGACACTGAAGGAAGATACGTTCTAGTTAAAGGGGTGCTACACGGTGAAAATATTTGGTTAGGAAATGTCTATGCCCCTAATGTCCAAGGTGAAGCATTTCATGCATCCTTATTTAGTCAACTAGCTGATATGGATTGCACGAATATGATAATAGGGGGTGACTTTAATTGTGCATTATGCCCAATGATGGACAGACTTCCCTCTCAGACAATTCAATCCAAAAATGCCAAGGCTATCTTAAATATTAATAAGGAATTTGATCTTTTGGACATATGGAGACATTACAACCCACTTTCAAAGCAATATACATTTCGCTCTCAGCCTCATTTGTCAGCATCACGCATTGACTACATTTTTGTTTCTAGATGTCGTACTCATTTAGTTGAACGTGTAGAAATAGGCCATATTGCCCTTATGGACCATGCTCCTGTTGTTATGTCCATTCAACCTCTTAGACCTAATGAACTCTCTTGGAGAATGAATACAACGGTGCTTATGGATGAGAAATTTATAACATTTTTGAATGATCATACAGATTTATTTTTAGAATTCAATGATAAGGATGGAGCTGACCCAAGAATTATGTGGGATGCTTATAAGGCTTACATGAGGGGCATGATTATTTCATATACAAGTCAAAAGAAAAAGGAGCGAGTAGCAAAGCAACTGGAAATTGAAAATAAAATAAAACAATTAGAGGAGACCTACTATGCAACAAAATTAGATATGACCCTAATTGAACTTAAAGCAACTGAATAATTTGATAACTAGAAAAGCAGAAAAGGATATTCTGTTTGCTAAACACATTTTTTTTTAATTGGCCAACAAACCAAATCACCTTTTAGCATGGCTGGCAAGGAATGCCCCTGTAAAGTCTTTTATCTCAGCTATACAGGATGAGAATAACCAAAGGCAATTAAATAATCGTCAGATCAATGAGAGCTTCAAAAGATTCTATGCAAACCTATATAGTTCAGAGATTGACCTGGAGAGGCTCAGGACAGGTTGCTTCTTAAATAACTTAACTTTTCCACAGATACCAGAGGATCAAGCAAATGTATTGGAGTCCCCTATTTCCCAATTAGAAGTAGATAAAGCTATTTCCACACTCCAATCAGGGAAATGTCCAGGAGAGGATGGCTTCCCAGTCGGGTTTTTTAAAGTGATGAAGGGGAAAATTAATAATCTCTTACTAAGGGTTTTTAATAAATCCTTTGAGGAGTCCAAACTCCCAGAATCTGTAGCCAACCTCCCTGGACGTGGCCGCAAGAGGAAAATTTATGACAAATTGAAGAGACGGATAATACGAATGGTAACCAAAGAGCCCAGAACAACTTCCAAAGAGATTAGAGGTGAACCCCAAGGTCAAGGTACATCAGTGTCAGATCGCACCATCCGTCACTGTTTGAGCCAAAGTGGACTTAATGGAAGACGACCGAGGAGGACACCAAATCATAAAAAAGCGAGACTGGAATTTGCCAAAATGCATATTGACAAGCCACAAAGCTTCTGGGAGAATGTCCTTTGGAGAGATGAGACAAAACTGGAGCTTTTTGGCAAGTCACATCAGCTCTATGTTCACAGACACAAAAATGAAGCATACAAAGAAAAGAACACTGTACCTAATGTGAAACATGGAGGAGGCTCGGTTATGTTCTGAGGCTGCTTTGCTGCATCTGGCACAGGGTGTCTTGAATCTGTGCAGGGTACAGTGAAATCTCAAGACTATCAAGGCATTCTGGAGCGAAATGTGCTGCCCAGTGTCAGAAAGCTTGGTCTCAGTTGCAGGTCATGGGTCCTCAAACAGGATAATGACCAGAAACACAGCTAAAACCACCCAAGAATGGCTAAGAACAAAACATTGGACTATTCTGAAGTGGCCTTCTATGAGCCCTGATCTAAATCCTATTGAACATCTGTGGAAGGAGCTGAAACATGCAGTCTGGAGAAGGCACCCTTCAAACCTGAGACAGCTGGAGCAGTTTGCTCAAGAGGAGTGGGCCAAAATACCTGTCGACAGGTGCAGAAGTCTCATTGAGAGTTACAGAAATCGCTTGATTGCAGTGAGTGCCTCAAAAGGTTGTTAAACAAAATATTAAGTTAAGGGTACCATCATTTTTGTCCAGGCCAGTTTCATTAGTTTGTTTTTTAAAATGATTCTGTTGAACCACAATTCAAAAGCAATATCTGATTTTCATTAGTTCATTTTCAGTAAATTTTTATTTATTATTACTTTTGTCAGTTTCAAGTTATTTCAGTGACCATTGTGGGTTTTTCTCTCTTTAACGGAAGGGTACCAACAATTTTGTCCACGTGTGTAAGAAAGCCAACTCACTGGAATTTTCAAATGACTATCATATTGAGATATTTCTTATGGACCGCAAAGGGCAAAAGCACTTTATATCTAAGTTTTATTCAGAATTATTAAGTTTGGACTTGAACAAACTTGCATGGTTAAGAACATCTTGGTGTACATTGCTCAAATGTGTGATGGATAATGATGTGTGGGATAAGATCCTGCGGTTGCCTTCCAGAATTTCAATCTGTAATAGATATAAAGAGTTACAATATAATATCCTACATAATATTTATATATTACCATACATTTATAGTAAGTATAAGGCTGGAATATCACCAAATTCTTTAAAATGTAAAACTCATGTAGGTACTAGGCTGCATTGCATGTGGGAATGCAACAAAATTCAGTTATTTTGGAAGGCAATCTGCGTTAAAGGGACTATTTGTAACTTTCAGAAATGCTTGCTAACAGCAACACCTGTGGCCGTTAAGTCAACGAAAGTCAGCGTCGGGCTCGCACTTGCTCGCTCTACATAGACATGAACGAGCATCGCTCAAAACAGTGAGGCGACACACGTCAGCTAAAAGCACAATATCACTCTATATTTCAGCTGCTTGGCAGTAATGTTAGCTGACCAGACGAAGGTCTCTCCATGAATCAATGCTGATCCTAGTGTTGACTTTGCTTCAGCCATCGTCTCCCGACCACAGCCGAAGTGACAGGGGAAACACCGGAGTTTTGGTCGTAGACGATAACGTTTCTCTATGCAGAGCCCCGTCACTTCACAAGACACGGGAAACCTCTGTTGGTCTGGAGGAGCTGCAGCAGTTATTTCTGCACAAATGTCCACAAATTCACTAGATATTCTCAGAGCTACGAAGTCTTCTGCAGTGTGCAGTGTGCGCGCATGCACGTGAGGTGGACTGAGAACGCGCGCGTTGTGTGAGTGAAGACAAGCAGGCAGCGGAGCGGTCTGAACAACGCAGCCACACGCGAGTGTGCATATGCAAGCGCGCATGGGAAACCAACCCGGTAGATTTATACCTGTAAAAAGTTACAAACAGTTCCTTTAACATTAGTACAGCAATAGGTCAACAGGTGTCAGCAAACCCACTTCTATGTATGCTCGGAAATGTCCCACACTCTCTAAAACAATATGAAGAAGTGGTTCAATCGCTTATAATGCTGGCGAGGAAGGCCATTATGGTTAAGTGGGTCGGGGACGACCCTCCTTCTATTTCCATCTGGAAATCTCTGATATCCGAGGTTGTGACTCTGGAAAAATTAAGACATTGTATTGATGGAAGGACTCATCTTTTTCTGCAGAAATGGAAGAACCCACTGGAATCTCTGGGAGTTCAATATAATCTGGACTTAAATTGATAACTTTGGACAAATCTTTGAATCAGGGACAGTGGGCGTGAATCGGATCCACATATGCAATTATTGACTTTATTCATCATTTAATTTCATCATACTTTCTTCTATTTAAGTGCAGTGCCTCATTTTTATTTATGTTTTAACTTTTTTGAAATGTATTTATTATTATTCTTTCTCTTTTATGGACCAGTCTTGTAACGTTATTGTATCATTGTATTGTGGTTTGTATGTTTGTTTGTGTTTGTGTTTAAAATAAAAAGTAAAAACTGAAAAAAATAAAATAAATAAATAAAAACAAATAAAACCATGAAGTAGAGGAGTAAATAAAAGGCAGAGTGTGAGTTACATCTATTATGTGTTGTTGTGGTTGTCTCTTAGGCTGTGACATGCACTGACATATCCTGCAGCTTCTATGCTGATGACACTATTTTCTCCAAGTAGATGTTTTATTTTAGTTTGGTCAGAGAGGGAATCAAAATCTTGGAGTTTACATTTAATTTTTGTAAAGAACACAGCCTGTCTTCTCTAGGCAGCCAGGTCTGCCTGTGTCGGCCAGTCTCTCTGGCCAGGCTGTGATCACTGAGTCTGTACATAGTCAATGTCTTTCTCTGTTTCTGGTCAGTCACGGTGGTCAGATAGTCTGCCACTGTGTACTGTCTGTTTAGAGCCAAATAGCATTGAAGTTTGTGTTGACTTTTTGTGGTAGATGTCCAATAGTTGATATCATTTTCTTTAGCTCTAGTTCGGTTGGTCCAGATAGTGTGAGGGCTGTCCTCAGGCCTTGTGCTGTTAGAGGAGGTGAGCCTCAGGACCAGCTGGCTGAGGGGACTCCTCTCTATGTTCTCCTCTTGGTGATGGAGAGCTTTGTAATGGTAGGAGTTGGGCTCACTTGTTTTTAGGTGGTTGTAGAATTTGATGGCTCTTTTTTGCATCCTAATTAAAAGGGGAAATTGGCCTAATTCAGCTCGGCATCCATTGTTGGGGGTGTTCCTGTGGACTCTGAGAATGCTCTTGCAAATCTCAGCGTGTAGGGTCTCTCTCTCTCTCTCTCTCTCTCTCTCTCTCTCTCTCTCTTTCTTTCTCTCTTTTTCTCTCTATCTCTCTCTCAACCCAACCGGTCGAGGCAGATGGCCGCCCACCCAGTTCTACTGTAGGTTTTTCCTGGCCATAGCGCGTTGCAATGCTCTTGGTGGGATCTCTTGTTGGGTCTCTCAACTAAAGAGTACGGTCTAAGAGCTGCTCTATATATAAAGCGTCTCAAGATAACTTCTGTTATGATTTGACGTTATATAAAAATAAATTGAATTGAATTGACTCATGGGCTGTGCGCAAAAATTAGAGGAAAGTCTGAAAAAAATATCCACAACGTGTAACAGAATTTTCCCTTTTGGTGACCCCCTCAGATTATTCTTGGGACCTCTAAGGGGTCCTAACCCCCAGGTTGGATTCAATTAGGCCATTAGGCTTCTTAAACCTGCGGTAGTCAGTATATTTTTGGCATCATTGGGCTAAAATTCCATAATAACCTTTCAGCATATTGTAATTCAAGTGTTCTGAGAGAAAACTAGACTTCTGCACCTCCTCATGGCTCTGTTTTCAGGCTTTAGAACATCTAGCCTGTGACAGGAGACTTTGACCAATCACAGGTCATTTCAGAGAGAGAGCGTTCCTATTGGCTGTGCTCCGGCTGGTGGGCGGTGCTTGGTATTTCCTCAATTGATCTCAACATGGCTGCCGGGTCACAAACTTTCTAATTTTACAGCTAAACAGTACACTACAAGATGTATCTGAGAACATCTGAGAGAAATGGACATTACAGTACCAGAATATTGATTCATATTTGATCAGCGCTGCCTAGTTTGACTGTTTGATCGGAGTTCTTGAGTGATTGACAGCTGCTCAGAGACAGCAGACTCCGGATCAGCTCTACTGCTTGTTTTCCTCCGGTCTGTGAAATCTTGCAGATGCCGTCAGGAACACCAGAGGACACAGAAGAACATGATTTATTTCAGATTACCTGTCTCATGTACTACTGTCAGGATATAGTGACCGTTTTATAAAAATAACTTTTTTTAATCATATTTGCTCCAATCTCGCCTACTTCAGCTTTAAGCAGTGTGATACCACAGAGGTAAAATACTCAGTTAAGAAGAAGAATTACTTATTTATATCTTAAATGCCCATTAAGTCTTTCATATTAATGAGCGGTGTGTATGGCGTATAGGCTACGGACTTTAATCCAGTCGCCCTCATATGCTGTAATTAACATAGCTGTCCCTTAAACCTGCAAAACAAGAGGAAACTGAAGAACAGAGTATGTTAAGAGGTGTGTGCATAGGCCTATAGACTACCAGATGATTAAGACAGAGTACTCATTAGAATGTGTTAATGAATGGTGTAGGTAGTTAAAAGAATCTGGCTATAGATCAAACTACTGAATGTTATGGTTGGGAAGTTTGACTATAAAGGACATTTGATTTGCAGACAGCATAGAAAAAGTCACAGTGGGTGTAAAGAAAAATTATTATAAAAATGATATATAAATAAAGACTATAGCTTAAACAGGAAGGCAATCCAGGCACTCCAAAATATCAAAAAAGTAGCAACGAGGAAGAGAATATATTAAAAAGCCTTTATTGTAGTGGCCAAATCATTTAAAAAGCCAACATGTTTCGACCACTGTAAGCCCCGACAAAGACCTACAGTGGTCGAAACATGTTGGCTTTTTAAATGATTTAGCCACTACAATAAAGATTTTTTAATATATTCTCTTCCTTGTTGCTACTTTTTTGATATTTTGGAGTGCCTGGATGCCTTCCTGTTTATCCAGATTTTTTTCCCTGTTTTCCAAGAGCACCGGACACGTTTTGCCTTACGATTGAACACACCGAGCAACCAGTTATCTCTCTTTCCAAAGTCTATAGCTTGTTGTCAGTGAAGACAGCTGTAGCAGCTCTGAGTCAGGTCCATTGATCATGGGATGTGAGGACATGTGATCATCGTCTAAACTGATTAATCATGTCCTTAAACATCTGAGACATTCAGGTTCAGTCTAGAGTCATTACACTGGGACACAATTCATTTCATTAACAAAAGACACAAAGATACAAAGATATAGTTGTACTCAATTTTAAGATACTTACCTCAAATTATAAGCTGTTTAAGAACTTGAGTGAAATATAGATTAACAGTTAATTCTCCATTCTCAGCTACAGAGGCTGATTTAGCCTAATGTTACTTTTAATGTGCAGTCATCAGTCATGTTTTATGTCCTCAGCTTTGATTAGTTATATTCTCTGTCATGTCTAGATTGTTCAAATTAAGTCAAATCCTCAAGTCTGATGTGACGGAATTTGTAAAAGACATATTTATTTATTTGGGCATACCAGAAAGTGTTCTTATACTTCTACAAAACTCTGCTACTGTTGATCAACATGTCAAATCAGAAGATTGGTGGAAAATATTTCTATTGGAGGTACTAAAATATTTCTATTGGAGGTACTAATATATTCATATTGGAGGTACTAAAATATTTCTATGGGAGGTACTAATTTATTTATATTGGAGAATATATTTATATTACAGGTACTACTATATTTATATTGGAGGTACGAATATAATATATTTATATTGGAGGTACTAATATATTCGTATTGGAGGTACTAATTTATTTGTATTGGATAATATATTTATATTGGAGATACTACTATATTTATATTGGAGAATATATTTATATTGGAGGTACTAATATAGTGAAAGAGACGTGCTCCAACAAACATACCAGGAACACACTCAGTTGTGTTTCTGTCCCTTCATCTAGATGTTTTTGGTCTTCTTTATTTTAGGATATACAGCGGGAGGAAGCTTGGTGATAAATACTGTATCAATAACAGACTTAAGGAAGTATCTTTAAAGATATTACATAGAATTTATCCAGTAAAACTTGTGTTGGAAAGATTCAAGCTGGATATTGATTATAAATGTGATTTCTGTGAGTATTTATTCTTGCATCTATTCTTTCACTGTATACATACAATAATGTTCTGGATGGATGGAGCCAACTTTCTGAAAAATTGTATAATAAAAATATGTATTAATACATGTGTTTACAAATTCATTTATTAATCTATGAATAAATGGACAAAATTACAAAGTATTTAATTATTTGACATTTTAATGGGCAATTAATAGATTAATTATGAAAAGAATTTACAAATGAAATATGAATCCATCAATACCTGTTTTTATTGTAAAATTAATAAATTAATTTGTAAACACATTTATTAATGCTTGTTTTTATTGTACAATTAGTAATTCATCAATGAAATGCTCTATTACTATTTACGTGACTCTTGTGGCCCTCCATAATCAACATGGCCCGTCCTTCTTTTATTATCCTAGGACGTAGACCGGAAGAGGCGTGGTTTTGGCGACTTCGCGCGAATTTCCTTTCTTCTTCCTGTGCAGTGTGAACATTTCCGGAGATCTGTTGTCGATGGACGGTATTTATACCTTCACCGATTCATTGTAGGTTAGTGCAGTGTCTCTCTATGTCCACCACCTGCACCAGAACCAGAACCTCCACCATGTCTCAGGCTCGAGTTACTGACTTCTTCTCCCAGAGAAAGAAGGGCGCCGCCGGCTCAGTGAAAGCAGCCCAGCAGCGCAGGTCTGGGATCAGGTCTAGGATCAGCACTAACGTCGCCAGCACCAGGTCCAGATCCTCGAAGAACACAGTTGACCTCCTTTGTTCGTCCTCCGTCCACGAAGAGTTTGTCCGAGTTATCGACGAGGCCGCGGAGCTAACCGTCGGAGCGGGTCCTGACGGTAAGCCCGCCGAGCATCCTCCCTCGAGTCCCCAGACACCGAAGCGGAGCTCGGCCGAGACAGAGTTCGACCTCGGGGCCGCCGTGTTTTCAGCCACCGCCGACCACAGCACGGCAAAGAAGAGGCGGCAGGCGGAGGTCGTTAGTGCCGCTAAAGCTGCCGTTGACGTCCCGGAGAAAGCACCTAGGAGGAAGGCCAGGAAGAGACTGCTCCTCCCTCAGGACACCCCGCAGGTACCGTTAACGCTAATGTTGTTTTGTTGGACCCCCCATCTCTGAGAGACATGTCTGTAAGTCCCAGCTAGTGCATGGAGCTAGTACCCACACTAGTACAGGTTCGGCTTCATTATTTCAGCCACACAGAAATGGTAACCAGTAAACACAGTTGGGTTATTTTTTGGTTGCGAGCTTAAGAAAAAAATGAATATAAAGCACATATATACAGTCACACTGTAGCCTATGTGTGTACAACTCAAGGAAGACTGTCTGTCTGTGTATGTGTAGCTCCGGCCCAGTGAGGTGACCCAGCTCCGGCCCGGTGACCACCTCCAAACCAACAGCTCTCCACAGAGGAGTCCAGTCAACAGCAGGGACAGTGGAGGACGGGCCAGCAAGGTAACACACTGTTTTGTGCTTCACTAATGTGCAGCCAGTCACCTCACTATCTGGGCAGGGACTACATGGTGTATATATATACGTATATACACATATATGTATATGTGTATGTATGTTGGTATGTATGTGTGTGTATATGTGTGTATGTGTGTACATATATTATATTATATTATATTATATTATATTATATTATATTATATATATATTATATATATATACACACACTGTGACAGTGAGATAAGTGTCTGATATGGCTGTGGAAGGTAAACATAATGATGCTGACCCAGTGTACTTAATTGAAATGATAAACATGGTGTTATTCTGTAGTTTTTACAGGGTTCCTACGCAGTATAGAACTAGATTTTAGTAGTTTACAGGTCTGGATCAATACGGGGGGGAAACATGACTCCAGACTATTGGCCCTGTTCTGTTTTCTAACATATGAAATTCAGAATTTCTAAAAGTGAACTGATCATACAAGCAGCAGAATAATGTTCATGGTGTTTGGAGCAGCCAACATGTTCACCGCTGTGTGAGGTAGGGCTGGCCAGAGCGAGCTGGACGTCATCGCAAAGCAAGAAGGAGGCGATGGACTTAACGCACACTCCTACGCAGAGCTGCCTCTACGCCCGCCGTCACAGCCACGGCCAGCGCATTTGTATACGTGAACTAGGCCATTGCCCAGGACGGCACTTTGGCAAGGGCGGTGAAATGTGGGCCAACTATTCATCATGAGCAAAATAACAATATGATAAAAAGTAACTGCAGGCTGCCTGTCACGGAGCGCACCGCTGCCTGTCACACCATCCAATCTAACACTTTCAGTATTGATCATTTGGACTGATCCTTATTTTTGTTGACATCTGATTGGCTCAGTGATTTTCATTGTGACCAGTGTTCTAGTGTTCCAGCTGGCCGGTCTGGTTCTGATTCAGGTCAGTGGTGACGTGCTGATACAGACTGAGGAGGTGTCATCTATATATCTATATATTAGTCATGGAACAGTTCAGGGAAAAGGTCTGTTCGGGTCTGAAAAATCTACAGAGAAGAAATTTGAGTCAGGAAAATTTTAGGAAGCATGTTTTTAGCAAAGGGTGGAGGAGATATGTGCATGAATCCACATGTGGTGCTTTAGTGAGTGTTGGTGGCAGCAGGACGGTGGATGAGGGGTTGAGTCCAGATAGACTACAGTGTGTGTTCATGGTGATGAAGGAACACGTGAGGAGCTCTGTGGTATAAGAGGAGTAGATCCACACACAGTACTTGTTAGTAGTGTGTACTTGTTGGTTTGGCTCTGCACATGATGGATGAGTTGACAACAACAAAACACTTTCCCTCCTCTCTGTCAGGCTTTGTGTAGAGAGGACATCGCAACCCTCAAGTCTTGCCTTCAGAGGATCAAGAAACACACAGAGGAATTCACCAGCGCTGCTTCAGCTTCGAAATCCTCCTCTTCCTCCTCTCCCTCCTCTCCAGCTGCTTCAGCTCTCAACAGTACCACCCCCCCTGTCCCAAAAACCACAACGCCTGCCACCCCTGATGCTACGGCCCTCAAGTTCTCTGTAGCACAAGTCCGAGAGCTTGCAGCCAAAGCTCAGCGGAGGAAGGAGGAGAGAGAGGCCAAGGAGAGCAAGCTGAGTGAGACACCAGCCCAGGACAGGTGAGCATATACCTACAGCCATACCTCCAGTACCAGTCTGGACTGTACCACTAACACTAGGTTCCATCTCTTGTTCCTCAGTACTGAGCAGCCTGCATACCAGCGGTACCACACTCTCGCCCAAGCGGCCCCCCCAGGTCTATCCCTGCCTTACCAGTACAAGGTCCTGGCTGAGATGTTCAGGAGCATGGACACGGTGGTCGCCATGCTGTACAACCGCTGTGAGACGGCCACCTTCACCAAGATCAAACAGGGCGTTCAGGACATGATGCACAGGTTGGTAGAAGGACGGAGAGATGCTCTGGTTGGACTCTTTAAGTTTCAGATTTCAAGTCCTGATGTGAGGCTTTCAGTGATGCAGAAGTGTCTTCAGAAATGTGTTGATTTCACTCACAATGCTGGGAAAGTTTTAGTCTTAAAAGAAATTCAAAAAACCCATAAGGATAACTTCGGTATTTTGTAACCTGGACCCTATTTTCTCATGTTTCTGTGTCTCAGTGACTAACGGGAACAACAGCACTTTCTGAAACTGGACCAGTATTGAGGAGGTACGCTGCAGCTAAACCAGCTGTAATGTAATTTTTTGGGGCAACCTGGCACCGTCAGTGCTTGTTGTTGCCACTGACAGGCTCAGATTGTTATCAGCCTCCAGAGAAAGGAACCGTTGATCCGGTCTCTTTGTTATTGTGTCTCTCGGAGAAGCGTCAGTCTGAAACGTTGCATCGCCTCCACCTTGTGGAAATCATCTAAATATTCAGCCATGACATTGAAAATGTCCCTAACACTAAACTACAGCTAAGCTCCAACACAACACCAGCAGTCCTCTCTCAAACTCTCACTCACGTTTCCATCATCGTCTTCTGGCAACGAGTCACATGAAGGTAAGAGGAGGGTTTCCTTCCTCTGGAGGCTCCTCTCCACCATGTTGTCAGACACTGATAAGAACAATCTGAGCCTGTCAGTGGCAACAACAAGAACTGTTAGTGGACGTAAATGGACGGTGCCAGGTTGCCCCAAAAGATTAAATTACAGCTGGTTTAGCGGCCAGTGGCTGCAGCGTTCCCCCTCAATACTGGACCAGTTTCAACAAGTGTTGTTGTCCCCGTTAGTCACTGATGGTGTTTTTCAACCTGGACCCTACTTTCCCATATTTTTGTGTCTAGCTATCCTTTAAGGCAGGGGTCTCCAACCAGTAGCTCTACCGGTGTCTGAGTGGCTCACTAAAGGTTACAAGAATATGGACATTAATTAGATGACACAAAGTCACATTTGCCGATCGGCCAATTAAACAAGTTGAGCTGCTTTCAGATTTCAGACATCAGCGATGTTAGCAGACCAGCAAGCGTACACCAGATCTGACAACGACCGCAGAAAATAGCCAGGCCAATAAAAAGGAACAAATCACCTATTTTAATGAGCAATGGGCGGAGACAGATGTGTGTGTGTGTCTGCAAGCGTGTCAGTCGGTAGAAGATGGAACGTTGAGCGCCACTTCACCAAAGTCCACGGCAACTTTTCACGGGACTTTCCGTGTGGTAGCGGTCTACGAACGGAGAAGGCAAAGGAGCTGAAAACGAGGCTTAAAAGACGACCGTCTCGGTTCACCAAACTGATGAAGAAGGCCAACGCTGCAGCAGAGGCTTCGTTTAGTGGACACATCCTAACGAAGCACAGAGCCCTTCACCGATGGAGGGACTGTAATAGAAGCGATGACTGTGTGGCTGAAACGTTATTAAAGGACCATGAAAGTAAGACAGAAATGATATCTGCTGTTGTTGATGTACAACTGGTGGTGCTATGAGGAGCTCTCAGCCACTTTCATTTAGTCCTATTAGCTCTCAGAGGGAACAAGGTTAGAGACCCTGCTCTAGACATTCTGCTGACCATGTGAGGACAACCAAAGGTTTTCCTTCAGCGGCTCTGTGATACTCTGGGAAGGAACCTACAACACGTACACTGTTCAGCTATGTGCAGTAAAAGCTGCTGTTATGTCAGTTGAAACCCTTTTTAGTGCTCCTGTTGTAATAATAATTCATCAGCCCATAGAACAGCCTTCTAAACATCCAGTACAACATGGCGGAGGTTAGACCTGGCTTTAATGTTTGCCTCTTGTCTTGATCCCCCTCACAGGCGCTTTGAGGAGAGCCACGTTGGTCAGATAAAGACGGTGTTTCCTGAAGCCTACACATTCAGACAGGAGAAGAACGTCCCAACCTTCAACAGCAGCGTTAAGAAGAGCCGCTACCAGCTCACTGTGGAGCCCGTCATTCTCTCTGGTAAAAAAAACACCCTTTTCACAATCTTTTCAGTCACCACTTCTGCTCCAAATATTACAAGTTTAATATCGATTACCACTGTGATCAGTTCACCTTTAATCCACAGCTTTTTTTAAATGGGATAGATGTAACCGGTGGGTCCTTTTTATAGGTGCTCAGTAGGGGTGTAACTATCTGTTTTTACTACTATACGATTTCCATGGTTCCGATACGATTCAGGACGATATCTGGCTCATCTAGAGCGATACGATCCGATACGATTCAATGATTTGAAATGGATACAGAAAGTTTTTTTGCCAAAGATTCAGTCAGTGTGACTGAAATAAATATGTGATACTGGACAGAGCAGGTCAGGATTCTTCAAAGTTTTTCTTGTGACGGAATCAGGGATAAATTAATTATGGATATAAACAAGTAAACAATGATTAATGGCAAATACATGCAGCTTTTATTAGAAAATAATAAAAAGTGCAACTGCAGGACCTGCTGCTTCAGTTCTCCAGATACAAGGCAGTGCAATATTTAACACTACATATAATAAACCAACTTCTATTCAGTATAGTATTCTAGTGATCAACAGCTTGGGACAGAATCATTCCTCTACAAACGCTGTTTAAATAATCTGCTTATAGTAATCCAGTAGTCCTCCTACAGGGTTCATTTGGGCTCTTTTCATACATGAAAACATCTGGAGAAACATCTGGAGGAACATGTTAAAACTACGTCAGACTGCCGTTAGCTGAGTTTCTGTTTTGTTTTTTACTTTACTCCCGTCGTGATAATTCACCTCGTGGACCGTCTGCTCTCCGGCTGGATATGTGAGGCTGATGATGCGTGCACGTAGATATCATGACGGGGAAAGGAAAGGAATTTTCTCTGAATGAAACAACGTCAGCGCACGGGGAAAGCTCCGGTGGGTGAAGCCGCCCTCGTCAGGTGATCGATAACACTTGAAACTCTGCCGACCGGCTCCTCTGCACCGCAGCTCATGCAGACCGACGCCCCTCTCCCTCCACGCCGCTACCGGCTGAGAGAGCGAGGAGTCTAGTGCGCCGTTCGTCCGCATGCACGCCATTGATGCGTGCTCGCGCTGCAGAGGGCAGAGCTGGCAAGCTGGCGCATGTCTGGAAAGTGAACCGGAGTAACGTTTAACATTTCTTTACTGATAAAAGTGCTAAAGACACTTTGATATAACGTTTGTCGTCCTTAAATACAAGGTGCAAATCCATAGTATCCATACAATGGATTTTATATCCATATACGTCTCCCG
This sequence comes from Sebastes umbrosus, assembly GCF_015220745.1. Taxonomy (NCBI): domain Eukaryota; kingdom Metazoa; phylum Chordata; class Actinopteri; order Perciformes; family Sebastidae; genus Sebastes; species Sebastes umbrosus. Next base: position 34,333,955 of record NC_051278.1, on the reverse strand, counting down.
TGAAGGACAACTTGCCGAGTACCTTTGGATGTAGTTGGATCGTAGGAATATAAATGATACATGGATGTAGTAGATGAATCGTCCCACCCCTAGTGCTCATGATCCTGTGTTCATGTATTGACCTGTTTCCTGTCATCCTCCTCAGACCAGACTGGAGCTCGTCCTGTCCTGGCAGCCTCTCGCCTCCTGGAGAGAAGACACATCTTCCACCTGAATCAGGTCTCCATAGTCAAACAGCACCACAAGGTCAGCAGCTGCTCCGGTGTTGTTTCCAGTTGGTTTCATATAGTGAGAGTCACATCTAGGCAAAGTCCCAGTCCCTAACCGTGTGTGGTCTGAGCTGAGACGGTCGTCTCCACGGACACATGGGAAATACATGTAGGTGTTTCAGCGCGCTTCATTTCTCCCTCTGTCTGCAGGTCTTCCTGTCCTCGTTGGTTCCTCCGGTGTCCGTTCCAGAAGACAAACTGACCCGCTGGCACCCTCGCTTTAACGTGGACACTGTGCCAGCCATCTTCACGAGCCCGCTGCCGCAGCCTCCTCACATCGACACGCTGGCCACAGCTCAGGAGGTGCTGGACAAGGCTCGCTCACTCATCACACCAAAGGTGCCGTGTTGGTCAATGTTCTGAAATTATGAATAATGTATAAACAGTAGGCTCGTTGGAGATGAGCTGCACCTCGCCTGGAAAGTAGCCGAGATCAGGCGGCAGCAGCAGGGGACGGAGACTAACAGCTGCGGTCAGGTCGGACAGTTTCCTGCAGCCTTCACTGAATTCACAGGAAGTCACAGAGACAGTTACTTCCTGTTAGATCCGATCTGTAGGCTACTTGTAGTTTTCAGACCACATTGGGATTTATTTATATTTGTTTGTAAATCTATGTGGAAACGTGCATGTGTCTGGCGTTGGATTCTATCCTTTATTATTTTTATGTCCGCCTTGATTTGATAAGTGTTATATATGAATAACCTTCATTATTATTAATATTATTATTATCAACCACAGATGTGGATGTTAACAGATGAAACCTTCATGCCCAACACAGACTAATAACCTACATCTAGTGTTAAATATTACAGTTACACAGGAAGTTGTGACTTTCTACAACACTTGGTGTTTTGTTTGCTGTCTAAACTAAGAGCTAATGGGTAAATGGTAAATGGATTTGCATTTATGTAGCACTTTTCTAGTCTTTCGACTAGCTTTACACTACATGTCAGTATTCACACACACACATTCATACACTGATGGCAGAGGCTGCTAAGGTGCCAACTTTGCCCATCAGGATCTTATAAATCTTATAAATACTCATTCACACACCGATGGCTATGCCTTCAGGAGCAATTTTTGGGTTAAGTGTCTTGCTCAAGGACACATCAACATGTGACCCGGAGCAGCCGGGGATCGAACCACCGACCTTCCGATTGGTGGACAACCTGCTCTACCCTCTGATCCACAGCCGCCCAATCAGCTCTCTGATCAGGAGACAGCCAGGCTTTTCCATCATGCCCTGAGTCTTGCAGTTGGTGGAGAGCAGCTGCGGCATCTAACCTCTAACCAGCATGCATTGCGCAGTGATGGATTCTGCGCCGGCCTGGCTCATTTCCAGCGAGCCTGATGAGTCGTTGTGTTTAAATGTCATGCTTTATTTTCTGATGCGTACTGTATATGAATTCAGTGTACTCGGCATCGTTCTGTCCAGTTCACACGTCATTATTCTGTCGTCCTGCGTTCAGATGGAGAGGGCTCTGGTTTCCCTGGCTCTGAAGACAGAAGATAAAGAGCCAACATCTCCACAGAACCCAGCAGCACCCCAAGCATCAGCTCAGGTCCCAACTGCCCTGAAAGGAGTGTCCCAGTCCCTGCTGGACCGGGTGAGTGGACCAGGAGAAGGGCGGGGGTGGGCAGTATGGACTGTGTGTATTATTAGCCTTTGCCACATCAGAACACAACGTTGTCATGTATCACAGTGTTGTCTCTGCTCATTTGTTGGTGTTTCAGATTCGGGCGAAGGAGGCCCAGAAGCTCCAGGCAGCCATGACTCGAAACCCCACCCAGGAGGAGCGTCTGCTGATGATGTCACGGCTCCCCGAGCTGGCCAGGATCCTCCGCAATGTTTTTGTAGCAGAGAAGAAACCGTCTCTGATAATGGAGGTGGCCTGTAACAGGACGGTGGCCAGCTACAGATCTGCTCTCAGCACAGGTTGGTTCAAACAGCAGAGATGGACGGGAGCAGCCGACGACCGACCTCCACACAATTTTTTATTATTATTAACTGCTAGAAATTAGGGGTGTAACGATTCATCTACTACATCCATGTATCCATTTATATTCCTACGTTCCAACTACATCCATAGGTACTCGGCAAGTTGTCCTTCACGGGAGACGTATATCGATATAAAATCCATTGTATGGATACTATGGATTTGCACGTTGTATTTAAGGACTACAAACGTTATATCAAAGTGTTTTTAGCACTTTTATTAGTAAAGAAATGTTAAACGTTACTCCGGTTCACTCTCCAGACATGCGCCAGCTTGCCAGCTCTGCCCTCTGCAGTTATCAAGCTGTTGATCACTAGAATACTATACTGAATAGAAGTTGGTTTATTATATGTAGTGTTAAATATTGCACTGCCTTGTATCTGGAGAACTGAAGCAGCAGGTCCTGCAGTTGCACTTTTTATTATTTTCTAATAAAAGCTGTATGTATTTGCCATTAATCGTTGTTTACATCCATAATTAATTTATCCCTGATTCCGTCACAAGAAAAACTTTGAAGAATCCTGACCTGCTCTGTCCAGTATCACATATTTATTTCAGTCACACTGACTGAATCTTTGGCAAAAAAACTTTCTGTATCCATTTCAAATCATTGAATCGTATCGGATCGTATCGCTCTAGATGAGCCAGATATCGTCCTTGAGTCGTATCGGAACCATGGAAATCGTATCGTTGTAAAAACGGATCGTTGCACCCCTAATAATCTAGAAGCAGCATTTTACTGTAACATTCACTGTTATTCTGTAGCAGGAAACCTGTTGCTGTAATGTGATTGGCTGTTCGTCCTCTCTGAACAGGTGAAATGGAGAAACACATCCGTCTGCTGGCAGAAGTGGCTGCTGATTGGCTGACCATTCATCCTATCAGGAAGGACTTCTACCTGAAGTTGAACAAGAACATGGAGCTCAACATAGTTCTGGACAAACTGAGCAACAAACTACGAGAGGAGGAGAGAATCTGAGCTAGATGTGATGGCCTTTCAGTCCTCGCTGTGGGAGCTGCCAGCAGACTGGACACAGGCTGCTTTACAGGGAAACATGTTTCAGTGATTTCGCTGGTTTGTGGGCAGCAGGCTCGTGTATCTTACAGTTTAGACGCACCATGGGTTTTGTGGTGTGCCCTGCGCTGTACGCTGCCACAAACTGTTCTAAGAACAGCTCCTGGACAGAGGCCACATGGGACCGACCAGACCTAGTCCTGGTTTTTCCACCATCAGGGGGACGGTGTTGTAAACCGGTTGTTTTAACCCCACTACTGTTCTGTTGCTTTGTTTTAGTTCCTCCATGAAGGGGTAATATCAGCTTCCAGACTTTTTAAGGATCTATTTTCTACGACGTTGAGCTGATGAATGTTTCTATTTTTAAAGGTCACTGTTTGATAATGTTTCAGAAATACAATCATTTGTCAGAGTTCTGCTTCCCCCAGTTGTTTTCTGTGAATGCAGTTTATTAAATCTAACAATGTGTAACACAAAGGCAGTGATTGCATTAAATATGTGATAGCTGGAGGAGAACCAGAGACAGGACGGCGTCGGCGGTTCAGGTCTCCCTACTTTAATGCAGAAAGTTATAGTTTGTTTTTCTAAGATTTTGAGATGATGGGATTTTATTTGTGGTGCTTTTAGCATTTAAAAACGTAATTTTAATAACAATACAATAGTGTGTCTCAGTTCCATATAAATGAATCCAATGACGGTGCACGTGGTGGGTGTTCCGTCTACGGTTTACAACCACAGCACTTTGAGTACTGACTGAAATGTGAAGACAGTTTTTAACCAAGTAGCAAAAGTTGACATTGAACTTGATCAGATTATTTAACCAGAGATTTCCTTACCTCATCAAATGAGGAAATGTTATTTTCTTATTTTGATTTAGACCATGCATTGACAGGTTTGTCCTGTTGGTGTTGGCACTGTTCTAAAATGCTCCCTATACCTCTGGATAGTTGTGTGTTGCTGGAGTACTACAGTATCTCTGCCTGCAGTGGTCAGTAATAATAGAACTGATGACTGGCAGCTGCTTGTTCATTATTAGGGACCTTCATCAGCCAGCAGGACTTTTTCTCCATTTTCTCACACACATTGTCTGAAAGCATTCCTCAGAAAAATGTTCCAAAATAGTCCGAGATATTGGAAGGCCATGTCTGGATAGCTCACACACCTATCAAATACACACTTTGAGTACCAATGTAAAGGCTTTAAGACCCTTTGGACCATCCAAAAGAAAAACTCATATTCACATGAAATACAGCTGAGAAACTGTTTTATTATATATTCATGTATGTTGTTCAGGCACTGGTCCCAGCATTTAGCAGGTGAAAAGGAACAGAACATTCTAGACACAGAGAGACATACGAGACCACTAACAATTGGAATTGTTATTATGATTTGAATTATGAATGAATGACAAATCATTTAGTATTTTAGTGCTGATTAAAACTGCAAAACAGGGATTGAAATGACAAAAACTGTAAATGTGTGCATGAGCTCCAGAGGTGACTGCTTTTAGAACCCCCGTTGGACTGGTTTCCAGTGATGCGGCAGCGTTGGACTGGTTTCCAGTGTGGCGGCTGCGCTTGACTGGTTTCCAGTGAGGTGACTGTGTTGGACTGGTTTCTAGTGTGGGGGCTGCAGCGGTCGTCAGTACTGCACCAGGGAGAACACACTATGTGAGTTCAGCTTGTCGATGCCGTTCAGCTCCTTGAGCTCGATGACCACCATACAGCCCAGAATCACAGCCTGCTGCTTCCTCATCAGCTCAAAGGCTGCATACAGCGTCCCTGAAACACACACACACACACACACACACACACACACACACACACACACACACACACACACACACACACACACACACACACACACACACACACACACACACACACACACACACACACACACACACACACACACACACACACACACACACACACACACACACACACACACACACACACACACACACACACACACACACACACACGAATGTCACTTTATTACAAGATGGTGGGCGACCCGATAGCCTAGTGGTTAGGGCGCATACCACATGGGCGTAAATGCCCGGGGCAGCCAGACCGTTTGACTCTCTTTCCTCTCTCAACTATCTACGGGTCGCATCGTGGTCCACTCTCTATACTAGACCACTGCAAAGCCCGACCACCAGATACCATGTTCATATGATTGGTTGGTTGGTTGGTTGGTAGTTAGGTAGGTAGGTAGATGCTTTATTCATCTCGAGGAAAATTCAGGTGTCCAGCAGCTAACATAAAGGTATAGTACAGTAATGGACCAGATATATAGATGAAGTAAAAGGTTAAAAGTAAGCAGTAAGTAAGTACCACTACAGACGTAATTAAACATTGAAATGAATAAAAGTAGTGGCGGGTGTGCAGCTGAGTCCTGGGTAACAGGATCTGAGCAGTTAACAGTAGAATAAAAAGACACAGTAGTAGAACATGTCCAGATATGTGCAAAATATAGCAAGGTACGGCAATACAATTATTAATGTGCAAAGAGGTCAAAAGTATTGCAAACACTGAGTGACTTTAGCCACACTGTGAGACTGTGTCCATGGTCCTGAAGGGACAGCCCCCTACTGGGGGTGGATGAATTAAGAGGCCTAATGGGAACAAAAGAGTTCTGAAGGCAGACCTTCCCCTTCAGGGAGAGGAGTCTAGCACTGAACCTGCTTCTCTGGCTGGCCGATGTGTAGTGGAGGGGATGGTTGGTGTTATCCAGGATGTCCTTCTCTCTGCCACAGACACTAGAGAGTCCGGCTCCGTGCCCAGCACCGAGCCGGCTTTCCTGATCAGTTTGTCTAGTCGCATAGCGTCCCCAACCTTCGCGTTGCCTCCCCAGCACACCACGGCAGGAAACATGACACCGGCCACTACGGACTGGTGAAACATCTGCAGCATCTGGCTGATCTGAAGCATCTGAAGAGCCGGCTCTGCGCCTTCCTGTAGACAGCGTCAGAGTTCACAGACCAGTCCAGCTTTTGGTCCAGGTGCACATCCACCACCCCAATGGTCACCGGAAGCAGGGGAGCTGGCTTTGGACCCAAGTTTGACCTTATGCCTGACCTTAACTATTAATGGACTTGCATTTATTCACACACACATTCATACACTGATGCCCGAGGCTGCTAAGGTGATTTGCCCATCACACACCGATGGCTATGCCTTCGGGAGCAATTTGGGGTTAAGTGTGTTGCTCAAGGACACATCGACATGTGACACGGAGCAGCCGTGGATCGAACCACTGACCTTCCGATTGATGGACAACCTGCTCTACCTCTTGAGCCACAGCCGCCCCATTAGCCGCATATTAGAGATCAATGCCTACATCGCCGCAGACCTCTCAGACGGAGGACAGTCCGCCCTGGTTGACAGTCGCGACGGGAGTCCCGTCCCTCCCCACAGGAAGAGAGGGCATACTGCACAGCGAGAGGTCAACGGCCCCGGGTAGCGGCGAGGTCCGGGAGAGGCGTGCTGTAAAACTCACGGTCGGGCCTTTCATAGCAGGGCTCGGTCGCGGCGCACAGAACGATGCGCCCGGCGAGGAGCCCACCAGGCTCATGATGAAACTGTGTTGGGCTGGATGTCATCAGATCACTGTGATTTCATCTGAATGAGGCTACACGACGGTTGGTTCTGATTGGATAAAGATCCACACTCACATAAATATATTATTCAATGCTTTAATGGGCATCAACCTCACGTTTAAACACCTATTGTTGAAAAAAAATATAGACATGAAGAAGCGTAAATAAATGCTTCAGTTCAGGTGGCGGTTCCGTGAGACTCAGCTGAGACGGAGCTGTGCAGACAGCTGCTGACCAGATTAACATCTGGAGAGTAAAACCACTGCTGACTCCCTCCTGTCTGGACGTGCAATGGCCAATGGCCGCTTGGCCCCCCCACTTCTGGTACTCATGTCCCAGCCATATGAAAAGCCAATAGCTATTTTATACCTAGAATGCTCAAACCTGCCCTTCACTAAGATACATTCATTCATGAAACAGCTAAGGCAGATTTCTGGTAATTATACTGCCAGGAAAGACTTTGGTTTTATACCACGTCCACCCACACCCACCCACACACACACACACACAAAGTTGTTGGTACCCTTCCGTTAAAGAGAGAAAAACCCACTATGGTCACTGAAATAACTTGAAACTGACAAAAGTAATAATAAATAAAAATGTACTGAAAATGAACTAATGAAAATCAGACATTGTTTTTGAATTGTGGTTCAACAGAATCATTTTAAAAAACAAACTAATGAAACTGACCTGGACAAAAAATGATGGTATCCCTAGAAAAGATGTAAAATAATGTGACCATAGGGACATGTTAAACTAAGGTGTGTCCTGTAATTAGCATCACAGGTGT